>NW_027397112.1:1968209-2026553 GCF_003265705.2 Callorhinus ursinus
AGAGAGAGAGAGAATTTGTTATGCTGAAGAATTGGTTCTTGCAATTGTGGTGCCTGCAAAGTTCCACCATCTGCTGTTTGCAAACTGGACACCAGGTAGCGAGATTCCAGTCTGAGTCCAAAGGCCAGACAACCAGGGAGTAGGTGGTATCAATCCCAGTCCAAGGTCAGGAGAGGACTGATAGACTGATGGTCCCGGTTGAACAGGCAGGCCAGAAAAAAAAGGGGACAAATTTCTCCTTCCTCTGCCTTTTTGTTCTACTCAGGCCCTCAATGGATTGGATGATGCCCACCCACCCTGAGGAGGGCAATTGACTTCAATGAGTCCACAGATTCAGTTGCTAACCTCATCCAGGAACACCCTCATAGACACACCCAGAAATAATGTTTGATCTGGGCATCCCATGGTGCAGTCACATTGACACATAAAATTCACCATCACAAGAACCCGATAACAGAATGATTTCACTTACCACACCCCCAATTCTTTCTCACATATTTTACTTGTACATATATTATAAACCCTAGATTGGATATTATTTTTGTTGTAAACAGTTATTTGTCTTCTAGCAAAATCAAAGAAAAAATAGCTAATATTTTAGTGTATATCCATATATGTACATTTTCAGTGCATTTCTTTCTTTCCTTTAGATTCAAGTTCCCATCTTGTATTATTTCATCTGTAGGCTCAAGAAACTCCTTAGTATTTCTTGTAATGTTGTTCTCTTGACATTCTTATTTCATCCTCATTTTTGAAGAATATTTTCACCGGATAAAAAAATATTATGCAATGACCCTTTTTATTTCTTTCACTTTATTTCTGTAATTTTTAAAAAAGATTTTTATTTATTTATTTGACAGAGAGAGAGAGAGAGAGCACAAGCAGGTGGAGCGGCAAGCAAAGGGAGAGAGAAGCAAGCTCCCTGCTAAGCAGGGAACCCAACGTGGGGCTCTATCCTAGAACGCCAGGATCATGACCTGAGCCGAAGGCAGATGCTTAACCGACTGAGCCACCCAGGCGCCCCTGTTTCTTTCACTTTAAAAGATGTCATTCCATTGTCTTCTGGCCTCCACAGTTCTGATGAGAAGTTAGCAAAATTTGTACTCTTGGTCACTACTATGTAATGTGTTATTTTTGTTTGGCTGCTTTGGGGATTTTCTCTTTGTCTTTGGTTTTTAGCAGTTTGACTATGATATATCTATGGTATGATTTTGTTTGTATTTATCCTGCTTGGAGTTTGCTCAGCATCTTGCATGTATAGACTGATGTTTTCCACCAAATTTAGAAATTATTTGACCATTTTTTCCTCAAGTTTGTTTGTTTGTTTTGGGGGTTTGTGTGTGTGTGTGTGTGTGTGTGTGTGTGTGTGTGTGTGTGTGTGTTTTCCCATATGCTATGTTTTTCTCCTGGGATGCCATTAATATATATGTTAGACTGCTTGGTATTTTCCCACAAGCTACTGGGGCTCTGTGATCTCAATCTTTTTGTTTTTCCCTCTGTGTTCTTCAGTTTAGATTGTTATTTATCTGTATTCAAAGTTACTCACTCTTTCTTCCTCTAATTCCAATCTGCTATTATGCCTCTCTATGTCTTTTGTTTTTGCTTTTTTAAATTGTAGTTCTAGGGGCACCTGGGTGGCTCAGTTGGTTAAGTGTCTGCCTTTGGCTCAGGTCATGATCCCAGGATCCTGGAGTCGAGCCCCATGTTGGGCTCTCTGCTTAGTGGGGAGCCTGCTTCTCCCTCTCCCTCTGCCTGCCCCTCCGCCTGCTTGTGCTCTCTTGCTCTCTCTCTGTGTCAAATAAATAAATAAAATCTAAAATAAATAAATAAATAAATAAATAAATAAATTGCAGTTCTAGAATTCCCAATTGGTTCTTTTTCTTATGACTGACAGTCTACATCTATTTTTACTCGTTAAAACTATAGTTTTCTCTAAGTTCTGGAGCAAATGTTTAATATCTATTTTAAATCCTTGTCTGCTATTTACAACATCTGGGTCACCTTGAGATCAATTTCCGTTGTCTGTTTTTTCCTGATTATGGGTCACATTTTCCTGTCCTTTGCATGGTTAGCATTTTTCTTAGTCACCTGATGAATATCATAGATAATAGATTTTAAGGAGACTGGATTATATTTTCTGTTTAAAGGGTGTTAAGTTTCATGCTGGCAAGCAAATAGTATACTAGAGGATCGCCTTGATCCTGTTTTAGGCTTTGTTAGGGCAATCTAAAGTAGTCTTTACTGGAGAACATGGATTGACAAGGTTTTCTTAAAAGGCTTGATGTCAAGGGTGCTGGGGTGACTCAGTTGGCTAAGTGTCTATCTCTTGATCTCAGCTTGATCTTAAGGTTGTGAGTTCAAGCCCCAGGCTGGGCTCCATGCTGGGAGTGGACCTACTTAAAAGAAAAAAAAAACACACCAGATTTGATGACAAATATTTTAGGTTTATAAGCTCTGTTGTCTCTTACAACTACTCAACTCTCCACTGCAGCATGAAAACAGCCATAAAAATATATGTTAAGAGGCATGACTGTTTTCTAATAGAAGTTTATTTACAAAAACATAACAGCCCCTTGGCCATAGTTTGCTGATCCCTGCTGTAAATCATGCGCCTTATTGCTAGTATCCACTGGTACCCAGTTGCATGTCTGGGATGTTAATAGCATATCTCTACTCTGGTTGCAAGAGTAATTCAGTGTCTCCCAATACTATGTAACCTCTAGAATCTTGGTTCCATTCTCAATCCTAAAGCAGCTTCTCTCTGTGAGGACTCACCGAGTCTCACCATGCACATTTTCAGCCCAGCCCTTGGCTAAGGTCTTGCAGAGAACCCTACAAAGACCTCTTGCACCATTCCTCACTCCCCACTGACCCATGTACTTTAACCCTTCCCTATACCCTGCCCTGAAATTTCTGCTTGCATTAGTATTCCCAAACTCTGATCTCTGCTCCTTCAGCTCAGCAGGTCTGCCATGCTCTTTGGGTTCTACCTTCTTGTGCCATGCTTGGGAAACGCTCCCTGGCAGAGAGCCCAGGTGAACATGGGGCTTATCTTATAAATGTCCCTTATATCAAGGATCTCAATGGAGGGGAATTCATTTTCCAATGACTGAAAATAGGTGCCTTATATATTTTGACCCATTTTAGTTTTGTTTACAGGGAAGAGCAACTCCAATACCAGCTCTGTCATCAGGGATTGAAGAAGTCACCTCTCATTGTTTAAAAGTCAATGATTATGTTGTAAAAGGAACTAGAAAGACTAATCCCATTCAAATGGTTTCTCATATGGCTGAAGTGAGGCAGGCTCTGAGCCAACAGAGCATGGGTGTGACCCCCTTTATCACATTCTGCAATGATTACTGGAGCTCTCTACATATGCTCAGCCTAAAACATGCTCTTATGGGAGTTGTAATCTTTTCAACATTTGAATAATGGCTTCTAGTCAGAAGCCAATATGTCAACAAGAAATTCCAGAGGATTGCAATTGATTAAAACTCACCACAAAATTTATCTCCCATAAATTTATCGACCTCTCTACCTATTAATTCAACAAGAACAAAAATTTCAAAGCTCCTTCTAAGTGCTAGGCCATATGATAGGTACTAAGACCATGAAAATAAAGAAGACAGACCCTCAAAGACCTCATAGCCTAGGAGAAGACAATAGACGTGCAAAAAGAGTATTGTAATAGTGTGAAAAATCCCTTAAGGGAGGTGAGATTGGACGTGGTGTACCTAATGTATCCAGACAAGTTGGAAAATGCCTGAGCTAAGCATTTAACCAGTTTGTAGCAATTTATCTCACAGCAGATCCATGCATGTGTAATGAATATTTCAGGCACAGTAGAGCTTCTGAGCACAGCCATCAGGCAGCAGAGAGAGAGTGTGTGCTCTGTGCTTAAAGTTTATAAACAAGAGATGATATGAGGCGCCTGGGTGGCTCAGTCGTTAAGCGTCTGCCTTTGGCTCAGGTCATGATCCCAGAGTCCTGGAATCAAGCCCCGCATTGGGCTCCCCGCTCCGTCGGAAGCCTGCTTCTCCCTCTCCCACTCCCCCTGCTTGTGTTCCCTCTCTCTCTGTGTCTCTCACTGTCGGATAAATAAAATCTTTAAAAAAAGAGAGAGAGAGATGGTAGAAGAGACTGGACTGACAAGTAAGATCCAGTTCATGGACAACCTAACAGGACATAATAAGGTATTCATATTTTATCCTTCGACAATAAGAAGCAGTTGCAGGATTGTTGAGAAAGTCAATGATATGACCCAAATTAGCTTTTAGAAAGATCTAGGTGGTAAACTGGAAAGGTTGAATTGGGTAGGGGATTGAAATCAGAGGGGCTCATCTTTATGGTGAGCAAACAGAAATCCTTCAACTAGGGCAGTGATCCAGAGGCAGTGAGGAGGAGTTATATTTGAGAAATATTTCAGAAGGTAATTTGGAGGGTAGGAATAATTTTATGATGGGATTAAGAAGGAGGGAAGTATCTAGGAAGAACCCTTGTTTGGGGTTTGAGTAAATGGATAATGGCAGTACTATTTTCTGAGGAAGAGAGACAATGGGAAGAACATATCTGTAGAGGATGATGCTTCATGGAGTCATTCCATCATTTATTCACTTATTGAACAAATATTTAGTGAATGGCTGCTATGTATCAGATGCTGTCCCAGGGAAGTAGTGACTAAGACAGGCAAAGTTCCTGCTTGCGTGGGTGGGGGATGGAGGGGGTAAATCATTTAAAAAATGAATAAGAATTTTAGATATTGAAGACGACAGAGCAGGGTCTAGTGAGTGATAGAGAATAAAAGTAAGGGAAAGAAGACTGCTTTAGGTCAGAAAAATTCTCTTGGGGGATTTGACATTTGAACTGAGATACATGTGCTTGTCAGAATTTAGATATGCAAAGATCAGAGAAGCATCCAGAAAAGAGTGAACTGCAAGTGATAGCCCTGTGGTTGGAATGAGCCGGACATGCTACTAAATAGAAAAGTCCACGGGCCTGGAGAAGAACAAGAGGGTAAAGACAATGGACCTTTAGGGCATGATAGGAGAGGGTAAGGATGTGGATGTTTTCAAACTGCAGACTCTTCCTTAATACGAATGTCTCAGGGCACTCACTCCCCTTGTGAAAGAGCCCTCGTTTGAGTTTTAGAGATGCTGATACTTGTCAGACACCTAAATGGAGATGTTCACCAGATGGTCAGATGGAGTCCTGGAACTCTGCAGAGATACAGTGACTAGAGAAGTAGATTTGAGAGTTATGGGCCAACAGCATATGGGTGAGAGTTGCACCGGAGGGTATGGCTCCATGTTCCTAGCAAGAGTCCGTAGAAGCAGTCTCAAACTAGCTGTCTTTATACATGGTGTGAAGACGGGCATTTTTAAGCATTAAAAGGCGATGAGAGATGGCAGCATCATTCTTAGTTGCAACATAAGCATCCAGCCAGGCACCTCTCTTTTACATCTGGTTTGCTCCATTTCTTTCTTTCTTTCTTCCTTTCTTTCTTTCTTTCTTTCTTTCTTTCTTTCTTTCTTTCTTTCTTTCTTTCTTTCTTTCTTTCTTTCTTATCTCTCTCTTTCTTCCTTCCTTCCTTCCTTTTTCTTTCTTTCTTTCTTTCTTTCTTTCTTTCTTTCTTTCTTTCTTTCTTTCTCATATTTATTATATTTTAAATTGAGGTCTAGTTGACACACAATGTCCCATTAATTTCAGGTGTACAACATAGTGATTCAACTTCTCTATACATTATACTGTGCTCACTACAAGAGTAGCTACCATCTGTCACCATACAACGCTATTACAACACCACTGACTATATTCCCTATGCTGTACCTTTTATTCCTGTGACTTATTCATTCCATAACTGGAAGCCTGTATCTCCCACTCCCCTTCACCCATTTTGCCCATCCCCCCAGTCCCCTTCCCTCTGGCAGCATTCCATTTGTTCTCTGTAGTCATAGGTCTCATTCTGCCTTTCATTTGTTTATTCACTTGGTTTGGTTTTTAGATTCTGCGTATGAGTGAAATCATATGGTATTTGTCTTTCTCGGACTGACTTATTTCACTTAGCATAATATTCTCTAAGTCCATCCATGTTGTCACAAATGACAAGATCTCATCCTTTTTTAGGGCTGCGTAATAGTCCATTGTGTGTGTGTGTGTGTGTGTGTGTGTGTGTGTGTGTGTGTGTGTAATAAAGGCCTTAAAGGTCCATTGTCTCTACCCTCTTGTTCTTCTCCAGGCACATGGACCTTTCTGTTTAGTAGTAAGTCCAGCTCATTCTGACCACAGGTTATCACTTGCAGTTCACTCTTTCTAGACGCTTCTCTGATCCTTGCATATCTAAATTCTGACAAGCACATGTATCTCAGCTCAAATGTCAAATCCCCCAGCAGAATATATATATATAAATACCACATCTTCCTTGTCCACCTACATGCAAAAGGATGAAACTGGACCACTTTCTAACGCCATACACAAAAATAAACTCAAAATGGATTAAAGACGTAACTATGAGACCTGAAACCATAAAAGTCCTAGAAAAGAACATAGGCAGCAGTTACTGTGACATAGGCTGTAGCAATATTTTTCCTAGATATGTCTCCTAAGGGAAACATAAGCAAAAATCAATGACTGGGACTACATCAAAATAAAAACTTTTGCACAGTGAAGGAAACCACCAACAAAACAAAAAGTCAACCTACTGAATAGAAGATACTTGCCAATGGCGTATCTGATAAGGGGTTAATGTCCAAAATATATAAAGAACTTCTGCAACTCAACACCAAACACCAGCACCACCACCAAAAACCAATCTGATCAAAAAATGGGCTCCATGCATTTAAAAGAAGTATGTATCGTCTGCAGACACTCTGTTTTGGTGAAAAGTAAGGATGAGAAGCCAGTTGAAAATGAAATCTTGGAGAACACATTTTCAGACTGGCCAAGCTGTGAATGACAATCAGTGTAAAATGTAGGCAGTTCATATTTCTACATTCTATTCTACTCTATTATTTTATTCTACTACCTTACCCTGTCAAATCTAGCATCACTTGGGTAAGCAACGAAGCTATTTTGTGTGTGCTAGTAGTTGCAGACTGTGGTCCTACACCTGTTGTATACCTCGGCAGAGTATTGGTTCTTAACTCTCGTGGGCTGAGGGTTTGGGATTGATTCCAAGTATCTCTCTTGTCTTTCAAACTTGAGCCAAGTTGCTCGACTTCTATGAAGCCTTCCTTTATTTATCTTCAGTGTTTCATGTCTCTGGAGTACTGATCATGTTTGCATTACCATACGACTCTCCTTCCTTGTATGTATGTGTACCAATTATCAAAATCCTCCCCACTTGGGTAATTTTGATTTTGAGATTATAAAAAAAGTTTGCAGATTATTAAAGAAGAAAGTTCTGTTTAGCATTATCATCTTTTTACGTCTTCCTGCTGATATAGTGGGAATTTCATCTAAACTAAACAATAAAGCTACTCTGTGATTCCACCAACTTGGAAGAACCTGGAAGGCAATCTGGTTTCTCCATCAATCCTCTGATTTATTTCTTTCTGCAACTCATTCCATCTAAGGAACATGTTGGTCATCCATTAAGTTGATGTAACACAGCAAATTAAATCAAGCTTTCCTGTTTTAAAACTTGCCTAGAATTCTGTGAGGGTGATAGTTTTGGTTGCCATATACTTTCTTAAAGACTGCATGTCAAGTAAAAGTATATAGAGAAAGTAGGGTGTCAGCAAATAAGCACCCTTTAATAAAGGATATAATATTAAGAGAGACTACTTCCAGCAGTGTTGTGAACTAGAAAGATGGATTCATCAATCTTAAAATAAAAAGCGAGAGAAATGATGTAAGCATATTGCCATTGGGGGTGCAGATTCTGGTTGATTGCTGATAGAACAGTTCTAGGGTCCCTTTATTGAGATCCATAACATCTTTCTGCAAGAAGCACTTTTTAGAGCAGGCAGAGGGAACAGTCTGGAGGCAGTCCTGAACTTTCCATTGGGAACTCTGTTGTTATTGATTCTGGCCTGTAGGCAAATTCCAGTGGTATCTCAGGGTCCCCAAATCTGAGAACTGGATTCCTATAGGGACTCTAACTGCCTTTGGCTATGACACACCCTTTGGCAGAAACTCTCAGCCGTTGTCAGTTGCAGTTTCAGTGTGGAAATAAATGATTTATCATTCCCTGAAAATCGGTGGTGGTGAGCAAGACGGATGGGACAACTCCCTGCAACTTTATGGATCTAGAGGGGGCTTGGAGGGTGAGGAAGTTTGCCTTTACCTTGGTTTAAAATCTTTTAAATTATTAATGTTTCCTTTCGAATCATGGGAATTTTTTGGACAGAAGACAGACGGAAATAGATGAAATATTAAAGTATTGTAAGAAAGTGTACAAGGCAAAATTTTTTTGCGCATAATAGATGATCAGTGTTCATTGTTTGTAATGTGGGGATTTGAATATGGGTGAAAGATAACCTGTATAAGTCAAAGAATACTCTTCCCTCTGAAAATGTGTACCTTATCTAAAACAGCTCCATGCAGTTAAAAGCCTATCTACATAGAAATGTTTTCTCTTAGCTGTGAATCACAAGACACTGTATGTCATGGGGGCTCCATCTGTAAAGTCAATGGACAAAAAGTTCAGAAAAGAAGTACCATCAAACTCTTTACTGATCACTGAACAACAGAAGCAGCCAGTGGAAAGGCCATATTGAATCAAAGGAGGCTGGTTCCGTGGGGTTTTTTTTAGTGACTTCTATGATTTATAGAAAGCCATTTCAGGAATTTAAACATTAAACGGTCTTAAAAGGAAGGATCAAGTTCTCTTTATCTTTGAGACCTGCTATTGAGAGGTCTCAATGAAATATGTCAAATGACTAATTGCTAGTTTGTCACCTGTAGAGTCAAAGGGTCTTAATATCATTGAAATCAGGGTTATAGAATTTTAGAACCAGAAGAGAAATTAGAGCCCACAGTTACTGTTTTATATGTCATAGCTTCGGGGAAGCATTACGGGTGAGGTAAGAAAAGGAGGATTTTACCCATAAGCTAACGTAGATCTTTCTCTTTCCACTTTCCCAGGATGCTTCTGGACTTTCTAATGAGCTCAAAGAACACCGAGTCCATAACAAAGAAATAAGTTTAGCTATGTTATTTTAAATGGCCTCAAATTAAAGTAGTGTGAATCTCTCTTCTTCCAGGGGAGGAAGGAAAACAACTAATGGACTGAGGGTCATCCTGAAATACACAAGTGTCCTATGAGTCTTCCCGTTTTCCTTCTCAAGCCCCTCAACCTACTGTCCAATTAGAATGAAGCTTGCAGGATGCAGGGTCCCATATCTGGGGGCTTCCCAGTCTTAACTGATGAGGTTTTCCAACTTGGTCCAGGCTGCTGGTGAAAGTTACCATTTTCTCTCCACCCCTCATGAAGGAGACAGAAGTGGAGGGACACACACCTATAGAAATCAAAGCGCCAATGGATGATAATAGGGGGTCTTCATGTTATCCTCCAACGCCAATATTTATAGAATCAGGACAATAGCACCATTTATCCTGTTTTTGTAAAGAATCCAAAAATATGTTGCTCCCTTTGAAGTAAGGCTGGAAAAGACTCTGCTTGGGGTCCACCCATTCCATTTTGACTCTGTTATTTTGAAAGATCTGTGATTACAGTCTTTGCACACACATACACACACAAACACACACCTGTCATGCATATGGCTTTGCTCCCAGCTTTGCAGGTAGGCTCTGTCTTCTTTAATCCTTACTATAAATCTTCCTTGGATGTTCACTCACTAGAAAAAGTTTCAGGATTATGTTCAATGAGAATAAACTGGTACATGGGAGGATGTTGACAACAGCATCTGGGTGGAGATGTGAGGTTCAAGTATTTTTCTGGAGGCTGGATATGAGTTTGGAAAGAACTGGTCTTTGCACTATTATCCCTACCAGAGAAGGGGCTTGGATTCTGAGCTTGACTTGTAATCACTAGCTTCAAAGGACTGCATAATTGTCCTGGGACACCGGTGACTCCACTGTGTGATTATATTTGGGACAAGCCTAAACAGCACCTGTTCAGAAGCTGGCTCTCCTGGGTGTGATGCTTGGGAAGCATCTTAAGGCCTCAGTGTGAGGCCTTCCCTAACTTCCCTAACTATCTGGAATGTGATAGTGTCAGGCCTCATCCAAGAAGGCTGCTTGGGCCAGGGGGATAGCTGAGTAGGAGATCTTCAAGGAATTGCTTAGAAGGTAGTTTTATAGAAGGCAGATTGTCCTTGGCAGATATAGCCAACAGTCTATTGGGGGAGACAATGGAGGCCACTAAATATACCTTATCATTCCTGCCACTGCACAGTCCTATTTATGAGAGTTTGGGTCAGAAGAGGCTTGGCCAAGAAGACACCTCATGGGTGGAGTGATACTCACCTAACCACACCTCTGGTATGCTGTGACACCCCAAGGAGCATGTGTGGCAGGCGGGGACACCACACCCTGAGTCAGCTTCCCTCCCTGCTGTGAGAAAATAAAAAAGAGCCTCTAGAAATCATTCCTGCTTTCCCAGAGGTCTACCACTACCATCTTGGGACATAATGACAAGAGAGAGGACCGGCATGTGGGAATGTTTTCCTGGAGAGATTCATTTCCTCCCTCTCTCTCTCTCTCTTTGATTTTCTTTTCAGATGTGAGTTGAGATAATTTGACAGAAGGACACTCCTTTTACTTTCTATCTTCTGGAGAATCAAATACAGCTAAGAGGTAACATTTGCAAGGCGCTTATTATATGCTAGACACATTGGTTAGCACTTTAGAAGCAATATTTTTGTATCCCTTTTATAAGGCAAGTGCTGCAATTTTCTCCATTTGACAGATGAGGAAACCAATACTCCGAATTTCAGAGAGTTGCTTGTGATCACTCGATTAATAAGACGCCATATTTGTCAAAATGATCTAGGTTGTGCCATGGTGGTCAAAAATCTTCAAAGGCCACCAAATAGTCCTCAAATTTCATGGCTTAAACCAACAAAAGTTTATTTCTCATGTACACTACAGGCCCACATAATTAAAGACCTAGGCTGAGGGAGGCTTCCCCGTCTTGAAACTTCACAATCTGGAAACATAACCCCCTGGTTGCCATGGCAGCGAAGAGAATGCTAGAGAGTTTCTTAAAAGCGGTTATGTTCTGGAAATGACATGCATCACTTCTGCTCATAACCCGTTGGTCAACACACGTCACATGGCCCCTGCCTAATGGCAAGCTAGTGAGCTGGTACTCCTCCCCATGCCTTGATGAAAAGATGAACCAACATGGCTGACTTATTAGTCAGCAACTACATCAGAGGCAGATTTTGAGCTTTTAACCACAATGCGATACTTCCCTTCGGTAGAGTGACTTAATGCAAGATAAGTGGATCAAAGTGGCTATGTAGTGCTTCCTTATTCATTTTCCCTCATCCAACTTAACCTTACCATGTCTGTTATTGGATTGCAAAGAGACACAGTTATGACCTCCACTATGTGGTCCCTCTGGCCTCTGCCGAACTCCTGTGTTGTTCCAGACCAATACTCAATGCCCTGTGGCCCCTGGTTCACCTTTGGGATTCATGTGATGAGCACCCACACAGCTGGGAATCACTGAGTCACAGGCTGAGTTGCTGTTTGCGTCTTTTGTGCCTGGAAACGAGATTTGTAGGGCAGAGTGTATCTGCCTCCTACATTTCTGGCAGGCTTCCGTGGCTCTGCATTCCTGCAGCAAAGCTCTATGGAGTGTATCTTTGACATCTCAGGGAAGCATTTAACAAATGCCACCTTCCATTACTGACAGGGCACAGTAATCTTAGATGTGGAAGTCTCAGATGTGAACATCTTGGCAGGACTCTCCACCATGTTTCTGGATATGGGGTTCGGGGAATAAGTTCATCAGCCTCTCCCTTTACAATTCACTGACTTATGGACTCATTCACTTTTGAACTTATCCTCCAGGTAAGATACAGTTTCAGTTGGCCCAGAAGTGAACAGCGAGAGAGTCAAGAAGAATCCAACATAGAAACTGATTGAAAACACTGCTTTTGGATAGAATGCTCTTCCTTCTATGATAAGTAGAGAGTAAGAGGGAAAAAATTAACATCATATCTATGTGAGACAAATAATCAACACAAAGAAAACAGAACTGTATCCTGAGAACTGAAAGAAAAGCATACCTCTGAAAATTACTTCTATAGGAGGTAGTAAAATTAAAAACAAACAAACAAATAAAACCAGCTCTTTGTTTCTCAATCTTTCCATTTTAGCCTGTTCTCTCTTCCTGGTTTTCTCTTTTGTTTCATAGAGTCCAAGTCATTTTTGCATCCTTGGAGTAGAAACAAGTCAATGGACAGAGGAAAACTTAAGACCAAACTTAAGAAACTGCAAGAATGCAGTAAGAAAGGATAAAGAGAGTGAGAAAACCCTAAAAGGAAAATGACCAATATGGAAAAGAGAGAACAAAGGCAATAAAAAAATTCTGGATATTTTTTATAGACGTAAAGAAGATCCATTTCATTAATGATTATCAATTGCTCCCAGAGCATCAATTCCCTAGTTAGCAAATTTCCAAATTCTCTATCCAAATAAACTAAGAATTTTTTTGGAAGCTAATTATGATAAAGTACTAAAAAAATTACTAAAAAAATCCAAAATTAGATTTGGATAGATATTTCTGGTCAGAAGATTAGATGGTCCAAAGATATACATTCTTCCTATACTATGCTATAACTTAAATAATTTTAATAAAAATCCTAATGGTATGGGCTAAAGGGATGCCTGAGAAAGCGAATCTAACATTTATCTGGAAGCAGAAATAGTGCAAGTAACCAAGACATTTTTTAGAGCTATTATAATAGGTTGTAATCAAAACAGCATGATGGGAGTAGAACTGATAGGCAAAGAATGAAGGGAAGATGTCCCGGCATAATTTAATGATTCTTTCTCTGCTAATTTTGAATGCCAAATTTAATCATAAACTCACCCTTCTATATACACTGAAGTCTATTTTTGGAAGAAGTGGTTAACCATTTGAAATAAAGTTGGCATCGTTTCTCAAAGCATATGCCACAATTCAGAGACCAAAAGGACTAAATAGTTAAATGCACAAAAAGAAGCCAAAATAAAATGTCAATGGATATATCTCTGATCTTGAGCTTGGTTTAGTTTGTCTACATATAATGAGATGGGGAAAATTTTATTCACCACAATTCCACTGATGAATGGAACTCATTTGTTGGAGAAAGTTCATGAATTGGAGAGAGAAGCAGGCAGGGGGCTGAGAAATAAACATTGCTCTGTGGAAGACAAAGAGAATTTCCTTGATATTCCAATAAGGAAGAAAAGAGGAAGGCAAAAAGAAAGCACCCCCCGCCAAAAAAAAAAAGAAGAAAAAAAAAAAAGAAAAGACATCATAATGTGTGTGGAGGGAAAGAGGAAGCCTTGTCTAGAAGAAGCAAGATGCTGAACTGTTACCAACTACCAAATCGGAGTTTGGGCTGGTTTTCAGCAATCTCTACAGGACAGGAAGTGCCTATCAAGTATCTGAGTATAAAAGCAGTGGAGAAAATCTCAAAGAGGAGCAATTGGTGGATTTTCCAACATAAGATTAGAAATTTTTTTGCATCGAGGGTCTGCAAACTACAACCCATGGGCCAAATCCAACCACACCCATTAATTTATGTATTATCTATCCCTGTTTTCCGGCAACTGGGCAGCGTTGAGTAGCTGTAATAGAGAACATATGGCCCACAAAGTCTAAAATATTTACTGTCCGGCCCTTTATAGAAAAACCTTGTTAATACCAGCTCTGCATAAAAACATCATAATTAAAAGGCAAACAGCAAACTCAGAAACAAAATGAAACATGACACAAATATTCCAAAGCAAAGAAAAATATCCTAAGTCTACAAAGGGCCCTTCCAGATTTATTGAACAACTCCCAGACCACAGTAGGCAGAGGACATGAATAGATAGTTCATTGAAGAAAAATACAAAAGTATCAACACATGTGACAAAAGGGAGTTCGGACTCACAAGTGAGCAGTCAAAACCAGCAAAATAAATCACAACCATACCAGTCTTTGGAGTAAGGAAGTCACAATGTGGACAACTTCATAGACTATTTATTGGTTGGGGGTGCTGCTCTAAAGCAGTTTGGCAGTTTATGTTTGAACCTTAAGCCCCGCCCCCCCTCAAAAAAGGATTATGCCCTTTGACTGAGAAATTCCACTTCTGAGAAACCTTTTGCAGTTACGCACATGTAAAGGTGAGCATATTCCCTGAAGTAATAGTATCCCTGGTCAACCTCCTACTAGCTGGGATGGCTCTGTGTGAGCCACCAAACCTTGCTAAGCTTCCATTTCATTGTGGGTGAAGTGTGAATTTAAAAATAGTACCCAGTCATAGGGCTGTGGTGAAGGTGCAGTATAACGGTCCATGGACATTTTTATGGAGACATAAAATACATGTCATATAGCAGCAACCATATCAAATCCCAATAATTTTTAAAAAACGAAATAATGAAAAAATTAATAAAATAAAAATGGGAGCACCTAGGTGGCTCAGTCGGTTAGGTGTCCAACTCTTGATTTAGTCTCAGGTCATGACTTTGGTGTTGTGAGATCAAGCTCAATGTGGGGCTCTGTGCTCAGCGAGGAGTCTGCTTGGGATTCTCTCTCTCCCTCTCCCTCTGCCCCTCTCCGCCAAGCTCTTTCTCTCCTTCTCAAATAAATAAATAAATCTTTAAAAAAATAAAAATCAAATAATGAGGAAATGTTAAATAAATACTGGTATGTCCTTATAAGGGAATATTATCAGCCAAAAAATTAATGAGTTTAAGTCATACCGATGATATAGAAAAAAGCCACAGTGAAAACAAATCAGAGTATAAAATTGAATGTGCAATATTATTCCAACGATGGACAGAAAATCCATAAATGCATGTATGTGCACATAAAAGGACTGGGAATAAGTACATCAAATATTAAGAATAGTCCCAGCCTAGCAGGAATAAGGTTGCCTTTATTGCTCACTGTTTTCTAAAAAATCATTCTAAATATTATTTTTCAGAACCAACTAACAAGTAAACATTTTTCTAATAGAAATTAGAATAGGTAAGGAATGACTAGAAGATTATATATGTTCAGGGAAGGAAAAACGACCAACATATGTTGACTCTTTTAGCTTGGAAAGAGTTGGTGGGAAAAGCAAGGTCAGGCTCCCATGAGTGGAAATCAGTCTTCTGTCTAATGTCAGGCCAGTCTCCTGTGTTAGGGCTCATGAGCAGTGGAAATGATGGGGAATGGGGGGGGGGGAGAGTCTGTGTTGATCATAATTCAAGTTACAAAATTCTCATCCTCTATTTCAGAAACCAGGGGACTCCAGAATACTCCCTGCTATCTCCCCCAGATTGTTATCATTCCTCTGGGCTCCTGCCACTCAAATTTGCCTCTCTCCTCCCACTCCTTCACCCAAGTACACGTTGAACCTGGCAGTTCTCCCCTCCAGCTCGCCACCCTCACCTCTTCCATCATTAGGACACTTTCTCAGATCTCACCCTCCCAGGCTGACTTGCCAAATTAACTGGGAATGGGGCTCCAGTCTACTGAACGCCACATGCTCCCCCACTGAAATGGATTACCACTGAAATGTGATTGTAAATTATTTTACTTTACCTCTAGGATTGCATGGATTCTTTTGGAATTTAATAGCTCAGTTCACATCACTGAAATCTGATCATAAAATTCCTCAAATTAAAACTGATCTCCTCACCCAAGGCTTTAGTGACCTGGCCCTTGCGAAAATCTTTCTGGACTTCTGGACTTTCAAACACCCCAGGCCTATGAACTGTTGTTCCTTCTGCATAGAATGCTTTGAACAGCTGTTTCCTTCCCTCCGACCTTTACACAGCACCTTCTCAGCGGGACTTTCCCTGGTTCCCCCTATCCTAGCCAAGGAGCTCCCCAATCACACACTTTTTCTTCTCCAGAGCACTCCTCACAGTATTATTATTATTACTTTCATGTTTATTTCCTGTCACCTCCTGGTGGAATGTGAACTCTTCGAGAGAGAGCCTCTGTCTTTTGTCCTGTGCCCAAGGACCCAGCCCAACGTAGCACTCAATAAATGTTCACTGACTGACTAATAGAGATCAGTTCTAATGACTTCAATTTACCTCATGAAGTATTTTCACATAGAAGGGTAACAGCTAGCCCTGAAAAAGAAAACACTTAGTAATAAGAAGTAATAAGAATTCACTTAGTAATACACCCATACTATTTTTCTAGTTACTGCTGCATTGCCATTTGTGGATTGGGATAAACAGGCATCACCATAACATTGAAAATGGGAGAAATAGGGAATAGAGAGTTCTAAGAGCTTGGATAGACCAGAGAGATCGTTGGATCTTGCCCTTGCCATTTCAGGAGAGAACCTGAGAAAGCCCCACAGATGGTTGAGCAGAGCCAGACCATGAACCAAGATCACAACTGATCTTGCCTGAAGAACCCACGCCCGTTCCAGAGCCTTCGAGAAGTCCTCCCATCCACGGATGCTTCCTTACTTCTGGTGGATCTGGGAGAGTTCAGAGAATGAATCATCTGTTGGGCTAAAAGAAGCCTATGGAGGCTTCTGTTCCTGTTCCAGGGGTGTAGGCACCAATAAGAGTCACTTCTACCCCAGTAAGAAGGTGTATTGGACAAGTGAACACAATGGAAGGAAATGCCTACTCAGGGCCTGGCCCAGGGATGTGGCTTTCCGCCTTCTAGAAATTGGTTTCACCTAAGCCAAGAAACCAGTTATCAGATGGGAATGGCATTCCATCATCTCGGCCTTGGGTCCCCAGAAGCCTAGAGGTGAAAGCCTTTGGGACATATTTCCTTGATTAAACCATCATGGCATCTTCTGACACACAAGTGTGGAGGGAAGGAATGCGCTGTGGGGACTCAGTGAACTAATCTTTTTACAGCATGACGTTGGATGTGAGGATTTGAATGCCTGAATACTAACAGCACTTCAGAAGAAAAAAAAAATGGCTTCCCAAATGCCATCTGTGTGAGATGGAAGGAAGAATCTAAAGAAACTGCAAAGAACTGCATTATTTGTAAGCAGATGAGAGGACACAGTTTATGTCACTGCTGCTGGGGACAGAAACAGAGCTAGTGGCCTGGAGGAGGGCAGAAGGCAATACGGGCCAAGGGACACTGTGACATTGGAATCTCCCATTGTAGATTTTTAAGAACATGGTCATTTCTGTCATTTTGGGAATTACTTAATTATAGTCTTTTTTGAAGGCAGAAGCCTAGACCCGAGTTGGGGGATCAGAGCCAATACAGGTAATACAGCTTAATCTGAACCAATCACGAAGGGGTGAGGCAAGGAAATTAGTATTTATTGATTGTCTGTGATGTGCTGGTCATTTTTCAATCATTGACCCATTCATCTTCCAAAGCTTACCATGAGCTCACTATTATTATTATTATTCCCCTTTTCAAAGGAGAAAGAGGGAGCCCAGGGAGGCTAAGGGAGAGGTGGAAAGCAGGTCAGGGCTTTTCTTATGTTCTGCTAAGAACAAAGACAGCCCCCGCTGTCAGATACTAATCACTACAATTATGTTATGGAATTGGGCTTTTTCTTAACATGAAAAAGTAAGGAAGGAGTCTTCCTCTGTTTATAGCCGAGCACCGGAGCCTCTCCATTGTTCTGGCTCATGCTCAGTTTCCATAGCCTTCCAACCTGGAGCCTTCTGCCCCCACATGCCCACCTCTGCTGGGTCTTTTTCCAGAGTTTCACAGATGGGGCCATGACCACCCGTAGCCTCTCCTCGACTGTCCAGAGCAGCATCACACCAGGATGACTTCTGCCCAGAAGGCAGGTGGAAAAGTCTCGGCATGAGTGTGTGCAGGCCCGACCCAACTTCCCTGTTTGATGTTTGTGGTCCCGACCTCCTTGGGGAGCCCTGGACTTTGTGGTTTCTTTTACTAGTGGTGACTTGTTGGAGCCGCATTTTGCTGATACGCAGGAGCCACGAAGTCACCTGTGGTGCACATCGGGGTCCTGTGCCCTGGCACCAGCCTCAGAGGGGAAGCACTGTTTAAAAAGATACAGAGAAGCAGAGAGGGTCCAGATTCGCTTAGGTTGCGGTGACCGACCGGGGCAAAGGGAGATCCTCAAAGTGGCCTGAGGGAATTAGCGAGGCAGAGAAATCCAAGAAGCCCTCCCGGCCATCTTTGCTTGTTTGGTGATTCACGTGCACAGTGCAATAACTCGCAGATGTGCTCAGGATGCGACCAATGGGAACATAACCAGACTGACCCGGACTGAACGTTAGTTACCTGCATTGCTTTTGTAGGACTAATGTCACACAGGATCACAAATGTAAGGGCTTAACGCAAATTTATTATCTTACAGTTCCAGAGTGTGAAGTGGGTCTCACGGGGCTAAAAGCCAGGTGTCAGCAGGCCTTGGTTCCTTCTGCAGGCTCTGGGGGAGAACCTATTTCCGTGCCTCTTCCAGCTTAGAGGGAACCTTTGTTCCTTGGCTCGCAGGCTCTTCTCCCTCTTCAAAGCCAGCAAGCAACAGTGGGCTCCGGCCTTCTCATGCTGCCATCTTCTGACTTTAAATCCATGTAACATTAAGGTATGGATCAACTAGAATGCTCTCATAGGTTTTCTCTCTCCCTGCTAGAGATTATATGTCTGTGTACCCCCCCTCGGCCCCCCCAATTCCTATGTTGAAATCCTAACCCCTATTATGATGTCATTAGGAGATTGGGCTTTGGGGAGGTAGTTAGATTAGTGCCCTCATAAGAAGAGCCAGGAGAGAGCTTGCTCCCTCTCTCTCTTTTCCACCAAGTGAGGATACAGTAAGACAAGCATCTGTGAGCAAGGAAGCAGGCTCTCACCCAGGCACTGTGGGCACCGGCACCTTGATCTCAGACTTAGCAGCCTTCAGAACTGTGAAAATTCACTCAGTGTATGGTAATGTGGTAGAGCAGTCCAAACTAAGACATGATCCAAGGTATTAACTAAGAAAAAAGGAAGAAAAGTAAACATTCTTTGATGGAGCTATATTCTACCTCCTCCGGTATAACTGCTGGAGTCCTTGAGAATAACTGAGTCCTGGGATCGGGTTCTTTTTCTGCCAATAACGAAATATTCCACCAGAAGAAGTCAAGTCACTTAACTGCAGGCCATGGTTTGTTCATCTTTGTAATGGGCACAATTCCCCTGGTCCTTCTACCCTCTAGGACTACTGTAAGAATGAACGAGATAAAAAGAAAGGACTTTGAAAAGGATGTTTTTGTTTAATCGAGCAGTTTCTGTGACCTCACTGAGACAGAAGAGAGATCTGTACTTGCATCCACACACTGCACAACACCCACTCCACCAGTCACCCCCACTTACTCCTGTACCAAAGGCCATGGATGGCACTCTTGTTAGAGGTGTTTCATTTAACTAATTTATTATTATTATTTTGCCTTACAAATTTGACTTGACTTACATATTGAACATACAACAATGTCTCGTAAGAAGGAGGGCATCAATTGGATCATAGTGGGCACTCAATGGATAGTTAAGGAATAAGAAATGAGTAAAAGAGAACACAAGGGGCGGAAGGAGGAATAAGGGTGTGGTAGAGTCTCTCCTTGCTACCCTTGGGTGGAGGAAGCTCTATTTCCACTCTCTTTGGGAGATTTCTTTAAGTTTACCTTGCATCCAGGCCCCTCCTATTTGAAAGAAGGGGGCAGTCTCGAGGAAACCATGTGCACCTTCAAACATAGGCCATGGGGGTCAGAGGGCCACCCACACACCCAGTCTCAGGCGATGCAGAGGAAAACCCGTCACCCCTATACCCACTGCCCCCAAGGCAGCTTTGTTAACAGAGCCTTGGTTTCCAGGGAACTTGCTGATCAATGAAGCACCAAGTAATCTCAAAGCTCCCTTACTGAAGGCATCTAGCACGCAGAAGCTCCTGAAAATAAATAAATCTGACAGTTGAATGAATGAATGAGTTCAGGAATGATGGGTCTCTGGCCACCACAAAGAGCCAAGAAAACACAGGAGCACATTTAAATTGCATAGCATGGTAATTACTGGTGGCGATGGATAGTTCTAGCCTTTCGGGCCACTCCGCAGTGTTCCAGGGGGTTCTGCTCTAACTCTGCTCTCCAGGCCTTGTCGCTGGGCTCCTCAGGTGAATCCCCTCAGTCTCTGCAGGAAGGAGCTGAGGAGGCAGATTAGACCCATCATGGGACCTGCCGGCTGTCAGAGCCCTTCCCTTCTGCAACCTTTCGAGAATCTAAAACAAGCACTGTGTGCCCCGTCTGCAACTGTCCTTCCCTCTCCCCTCCTCCTGGCCTCTCCCTGGAGCTGGGCAGCGGCTACTCCTGGCAGGGGAGAAAGGAACCTCCTCTGAGTCAGGGCTGAGCGAGGAGCTGTTGCTTCACCCCAGCCCCCGAGGGCTTGGAGAGCCGACCTGCTTTGTCCACAGGAAACTGCAGGGCTTGGGCCAGAGCAATGGGGGTAGTTGGATGTGAATAAGCCCCCTCAAAAAAGTGTTCTTCAGATTGAATTTAATTGAAAACAACCACCCACGCCCACACACTCCTTCCTTTCGGGCAGCACTGTGGTCCGGTGTCTGCCTCTGGGACTAAGGGGGGAACAGAGGCTGGTCCCCCAAATCCAGAAATGGAGGTCTGGAGCCCAAGGGCGCCCGACCCCGGGTTTGTAGAAAGATGTGGGTCTCGGAGCAGCCAGCCCGCTTGGGCTTTCTGCCTCCAGGCCTGGAATGAAAGGAGGCGGAGAGCCGGGCCAGGCCTGGCGGTGGGGGGAGTCGGGAAGCCGGTGGAGGAAGCCTGGCTCGCCTGCCCCAGCAGACACCCGCAGGACCTGTGAGGGAGCTTTTCTTCCAAGCACTGCGAAGCGTCTCTCAGGAGGAAGGGCTCTTGCAGATGAGCCAGGAAGGCAGCATTTGAAGCTGCTGCTGGCACCGGGCAGGGCGCGGGCTGGGGCTGTCTGTTCTCCGCCTCCACCCCCCCCCCCCCAGGCTCCCGGGAACCCCAGGCCTCTCTGACATCATGGCTGAACATCAGGCTTGGCTCTCAAATGTTGGGGCTGCCCCGCCCAGCTCAGCCCCGCCAGCTGGACCCTCCCAAAACGGGATCTCTTGTCAGCTGCCTTTTATAGAACTATAAAACCAAAAGTTCAAGTAAGAAGCCTTAGACCAGTCATCAAAAAAGGCAGGCTTCGCCTCCTCCCATGCTCTTCCTGCCTTTTCCCCAGACTTGCTGTGGCTTCTCCCATCGGCCAGAGCTAGCTGCCCGGCCGCCGGCTTCCACCTCAGCCTCACAAAGATCCCTCAACCCCAAAGGCACAGTAACCCATCAAGCAGGGGGCTCTGGACATGTGCTTTGAAATTAGAAGAAAGGAAAGAGATGAGGGGGGCTTGTGTCACAGTCCCCCCGGGGGCAAGGCAAGATACCTCTGTAATGTAGCAGTAGCCAGATGGAAGACAGAATTGGAAAGCACAGGACCACAGCCACAGAGGGCAAGACTTCTGCCAAGTAACTGTGACCTCTGCTATCTCAGACTCTCTCTTTAGGCACTTAATCCCTTGGCCACAGAATAAGTGAAAAGGGGGGTGGGGGGTGACACCAGATGACCTTCAGCTCAACTGAGTTTAGAAGGGAGAGGGCATTAGACATTTGGAGCTTGAGAAAGGAATTGAATTCACCTCTTTAGGTCAAGAAGGGCCAGAGTCAGCTCTGAATCACTAATGGCTGTAAAAAGAAGAAATGGGTAAACTCAAGTTATTTCCACCTCCTTCACAAAAAAATTGAACTAAGATCAATGAAAACCGTCTCTATGATTCTTGGAGAAATGAGACTCCTTCTACAGTTTGGGGAGCCCCTTTTACGCTCTAAGCACATGAGAAGAAAAACCAAAACCAAATGGAACTCACCCAAAGGCCCAAAGATGGTGGCTGAGTCAGCCCAGCTGCCCCTGTGGGACCATCTTGTCCCTTGGCCTTACCTTTTAAGCATGGAGTCTAACTGCAGCTTAAAGGATTAATGGGAAGTGGAAGGAAAGATGTAACCCCCTTCTTTGCTCAAATTAGATCAGTTATCTTGACCTGATAAAGAGACTTTTTTTTCAGGTATAATACACCGGACCGTTCTTCTCCTGGCTTTGGGATACTAGCGTGTATGTCGAGTGTTCACATTCCTGTGGGTCCCTCAGATTGTATCAGGCTGTTATGTAACTGGCATTATAAGATTGGAAAGGATCTTAAAGATAATACCCAGGTCAAGGTCTTTAATTTATGAATGAGGTTGAGGGAGGTCAAATGACTTAATGCTTTGTATACGCCTACATTTATTCATCAAAGATTATTATTACCATCGCTCATTTTGTTCTTGCTATTGTTATTATTCAGCACCTACACACACTAAGCCTTGTTCTGTACACTGGGGAGTCATTGGTGAACCAAAGGGAGACCATATTCTTTTTTTCTGTGGAGTTCACAGACTGGTTAAAGAAACAAAGATTGTACAAGTGAACACATGTGAAAATGGTAACTTTTCGGAAAATAATGAAGGAAATGGTGACAGAAGGGATGGTTTCTTAGGTTACGAGGGGCAAGGAAGACTTCTCCAAGCAAATGACCTCTGAGATGAACTCTCTGTGATGAGACAGCTAGCCACGAGAAGCTCTGGAGAATCGTCTTCTGGGCATTGGGGTTGCAAGTGCAAAATCCCCAAGGCTGGAACAATCTAGGTTTTTTGTTTTGTTTTGAATTTTTTGTTTTGTTTTGAGGCAGAAACGGACCCGGTATAGCTGAGGTGTAGTGAGTAGAGTGAACAAGGGGAAGAGTAGCAGGAGAGCCACTGCCTACCACCATCCTCCTCACAGTTGTCCATAAAGAAGGTCCACAAACTTTGTATAGTCCTGGAATTAATGTGTCCTTTGGGAGACCACCTCTCCCCTGTTGTAATACCACCCAGCTTATCCTACAAACTCTCTCAGAGAACAAACCCAAGACGAGGGTTTCTTACCCACACCCATACGTTAGGTTGCAGTTTACCATCAGAAGTCCAAGCCCACAGGGACATGTATGTCACTTGGACCTTCAGACCTTGTTTGAGTGGATTGTGTTCCCACAAAAAAGATATGGTGGAGTCCTAACCCACAATACCTCAGAATGTGACCTTATTTGGAAAGTTGTTTTTTTTTTTTTTTTCAGATTTAATCAAGTTGAAATGAGGCAGGTCATCGGGGTGAAAACTAATCCAGTACAACTAAAGTCCTTATAAAAAGGAGAAATTCGGACACAGAAGCAGTCCTTCAAAATCCTTCCACTGCGACTGATAACTCGGAATCTCTCCTTATCAAAATGCCCCATATCCTTTCCCTTTTCTATGAATGTTCTCCTTGAACATTTGTTGTGCCCGCAATGTGTCACCCCTTGAGGTCAGGGCTTCTCCTTCAGCCCTCTCTGCCAGTGGCTCCTCCCTCCTCCCCATGGACACGGGGCCTAGAAGGAAGTTATATCTTCCTTGCGCCACATTCCGTCCTCCATCTTTATTCTCTCCAACCCCGGATCCTTTGAGGCCCATAGTGTTGGCCTATATGCTATTCAACCCCCCCTCCTTGGGTGAGTCCACCCCTGACACCCTCCGAACATCTCATCTACAGAAGACTTTCCACTGGCTGCCCTTCACAGCCACCACTAGCTGCAACTATCCCAATCTCGGGTTGTCACAGTGACCACTTAGAGGGGCCTTTCACTCCTCAGGACTCTCAGATTTTTGGCCTGTTCTCTTCCAATGATCTTGTCTTCTACATTCCGTGGCTCCCTCCCAGGCTCACACACAGCCCTTCAGTAGATGCTCTTCCTTCCAAATCGCATTTTTAAGAATCTCACTCTCCAAACACCACTTGCCGTCTTCCAGGTGATTCCCTCTACTACCCTGACCTCAGCAATTCTTTGGTCTACAGACACCTTTAACCCACCAACTCGTCCATCTGGCACCATTCCTTCAAGCCTTTCACAGCCTGCATCCTCTTATTTCTATTTTTATGCTCAATGCCTTGCATAAACTTGCAGCTTTCATCTCTCCCTCCGGCCTGCTGACCTGAAAGCCACCCTGCTTCAACCCAGCTTTTTGCCCACTCGGAACCTGCACCAGAGTATTTGAACGTGGCTGGAGGAAAACACAAAGCGGGGCTATCTGGTCAAGTGTTAGTTTTTGACCACCAACCTCAGCTGGGCCCTCGGGGCTCCCTGACCATTCTGGTACATTCCCGTGGTCAGTTCGCAATCCCATTCTCCAAAGTCACTATTTCACATCTCCTCTCTCCCTACATCCACCCCCTCACTCTCAGTTGATGACCTCATCTTTTATTCACTGAGAAAACAGAAGCAGGCAGAAGAGAACTTCTTCATCCACCTGCAAATGAGTCACCTACCGCCTCCTGCAGTCCCCTGCTTTCCCTGCAGACCGTGCCCGCTCCCATCTGAGACTTTGTCATCAGTGCACCCGATCCTGCCCTGAATCGCACCAGATCCTGCCCTGAATTAAAAACCGCTCTCAATGATCTCTCCTTCCCTCAACATAATCATTTCCTTCTAGTAGAGTCTCACTCTAACCAGCTGGTAAATGCACTGGAATATCTCCCATTTAGATAATCTCCCCCTTTCTTCATAGCTTCCTCTAGCTATCACTTTATTTTCTCATTGCCATCTCTCAAAACTCCTTGAAATTGTTACTTGTATTCTGCCTCTGCATCTTCACCTTCACATTTTTCGCTCTTCTCCGTCTCTTCCTACAAGGCTTTGTCCCCATTTTTCTGCTCTCTTCTCAGCCCTTGGCCAGGCTTAAAGACCAATTCTCAGTCTTCATCTGGAGATTACAGCAGCATTTGGAAGGGCAATTTTTCCTCACTTGGCTTTTTGGATATTTTACTCTCTTGGTTTTCCTGCTACCTCAGTGGAATCTCTTTTTCCATTTCCTTTCCTTCTTTCTTCCTCATTTCTTTCCTGGTGTCTAAATATTTGTTTGCTCCAGGGCTTAGCTCTAGCCCTCTTCCCTTCTGTGTCTACACTACCTGACACTTCCTATCTGAGATCATAGCTTTAAATGTCATCTATATGTTGATGACTCACGAATTTTTATCTTCAGACCCAATCTCTCCCCTGAATTCCAGACTTGTATATCCAACTGCCTACCAGACATCTCCACCCTGATATCTAATAGATTTGTTAAATATAACATGTCTAAAATAGAAATATGGATTCTTCTCTCCCTCTCTCCTCCCCAATATGCTCCTCCCACAAATTTCCCAAGCTTCATCAATGATCTCATCATTTGGTAGCTGTTCATGTCCCAGTTGTAAAAGTCATCCTTGAACCGTTTCCTTCCCTCCTATCTCACCGAGAAATCCATCAACAGGTCTGTCTGCAGTCCACGTTAATGGAAGGAACTGATTGATGCCATGAAGAAAAATAAAGCAGGGTGTGGGGAGGGGAAGGTGGCCTCCCAGAGGGGAAGGGAAGATAGACTCTGAGAAAGTGACATTAAAGCGAAGACCTTCCTGAAATATAGGCAGGTACAAGCTCTAGCAGGATGTGGGAAAGAGCATTCCAGCAGGGAGAAGAGCAAGGACCAAGATCATGAGGTGGCCAGGAGCACATCATGTCTGAGAGGCACATTCAGAGTGCTCGAAGCCGGCTGAGAAGTTACGGAGGCTGAGAGTTATGGCTACCTGATTACAAAGGATCCTGTCAGCCTAAGACTGAAGTTTGCATTTAGTTCTACCTGTTATGGGAAACGAATGGAAGTTGCCAGCAGGAGAGGATCATGATGTGCTTTATGTTTTATAGGGAATGCTGGCTGCTTGGTGGAGAAAGGGTTGTAAAGAGCAAGACAAGAAGCCGTGGGCTCAGGGAGGAGCTTACTGCAATATTCTCCAGAAGGTTTCAGCAATGTTTTTCTGTAAAGGGCTAGCTATGGACTGAATGTTTGTGTCCTCCCCAAATTCATACACTGAAACCCTAATCCCCAATCCCCAGTGTGATGATATTTGGAGGTGGGGCCTTCGGGAGGTAATTAAGTCGTGAAGGTTGAGCCTTCATGAAGGGATCAGTGCCCTCATAAGAAGAGATCCGAGAGCGAGCTCTTTCTGTCATGCAAGAATGTTAACAGGAGGATGGCCATCTCTACACCCAGAAGAGGACCTTCACCAAGACCCCGTCCATGCCAGCAACCTGATCTTGGGCTTCCCAGCCCCCAGAACTGTGAGAAATATATGTTTGTTGTTTAAGCCGCCCCATACCCCCGGTCTATGGTATTCTGTTACAGCAACCTGAACTAAGGCTAAATAATAAATATTTTAGGCTTTGCCGGCTACACAGTTTCTGTCACAACAACTGAATTCTGCTGTTGGAGCAATAATTCGGCCATAGACAATATGTAAATTAACGGGTGTGGTTGTGTTCCAACAACACTTATTAATAGCCCTGGGCTGGATTTAGCTTGAGGGCCGTAGTTGGCAAACCTTTGTTTTCAACCAGAAATGCAGGGCTCCTGGGTGGCTCAGTCGGTTAGACTCTTGATTTCAGCTCAGGTCATGATCTCAGGGTCGTGAGATCGAGCCCGGTGTAGAGCCCCATGTCAGGCTCCGTGCTGAGCATGGAGCCTGCTTAAGATTCTCTCCCTCCTTTTCCCTCTGCCCCTCCTCACTCACTCTCTCTCTCTCTCTTTAAAAAAAATAATAAACCAGAAATGCCAATGGCTTGGCCTAGGCCTATAGCACAGGCCTTGTTTAGTAGCTCTGGAATGTTCTGCTACTAATGGGTTAAATGCAGGAGCTAAGGGGTAGTACAGAATCAAAGATACCCTCCGGAGATCCACTTCTTAATCTTTCCATTTTATCTCACTGCTTTGCAGGCATTTCTTATTTGTCATTCTTTGGACAATACTAACGTTTACACTCGTATTAAGGTGAATAAGTAAAATCCTTTTGCTATCAATGGAAAAATAAGAAACAAGTCCACGTAGTGGGAAATACTGTGACTTCTACCCAGAGAGCTCCGGTTTTCTGTTGAAACACAATATTCTCCCCTGCCAAGCCAATCTTCTATCCCCCTCAAACTCAGTAACTCACCAAGGGCTGGTGGAGGGGGATGGTCTTCTCAGATGGAGAGGAGACTTGTAGCATTGAAATTGTTTAGAATTGCCAGTGCAAAGGGCCAATAAAAAGCAGATCAACTGTTGTTTTCTAGATTGCTTTTAAATTCCTTACCTTCAGCTCACTTTTTATTGCCTGTGCCCAGGGTAGACACACCCACTGCCCCCCATTTCCTAGTCATCCCAAGAAAACAATAAGAGCCCTTGACTAAACACCTTAGCATCTGAACAGTGAGGGGGGTGGTGCTCACTCCTAATTCGGTCATAAATTGTATATGTGATATTGAGAAAAGTCTCCCATTAGGAAAAAGAAAGGAGAACAGGAGAGTAGGGGGAAAAAATCTAGTCATTTAGGGAATTACTTAGGTATCACTGAATATCTGACTATCTAGAATTTTCCCAAGGACAGGCCCTGACGGACACAGAATAACAAAAGCAGCAATAGGGACACTTCATCTACTGCTGAGCATGAGCTGAATGCACGAGGGAGGTCCCCTCAAGAGGGTCGCCTGTGTCCCCAGCAACTTTCCCCTCCTCCGTCCCTGTGCCAGTCCAGGTCCAGGCTGCCATTCTTTCCTTGGGAACACACTGTGCTAGGTCTGGCTGCAGAGCATTCTCAGTGTAGTAATAAAGTGCACACTTATAACGTTGGGCTTGGTGACAAGAACAACATGAAATAGCGCTCTACCCACCCACTGAGAAAACCGAGTGTGTCACACTCCTCTGTGTCATGGTTTTAAAAATATCTCCACTGACGGTCCAAGTCTCAGGTTGGGTTTGAGGGGTGTTTAGTGCCTCACTGTGCCAGGTGGAAAATGTTTTCATCAGAATCCCAAGGACCCGAGTGATGGACATCTGTTGGCTTTGTGTGTGTGTGTGTGTGTGTGTGTGTGTGCACGCGTGCGCACGTGCGCTCGCATGAACATGTGTTTAAGAAAAACTGAGGTGGGTGGCTATTTCTTTGCTCATTTCTTTTCCCTTTTTCTTTCTTTTTTAATTACATGTTCCTGACAAAGAGGTGTGGTCCCTGGCACTGCAGCCGAGACTCTCCTCCTCCTCCTCTAACCACACGGGGAGAAGAATACAGAAGGCTTCTCAGCATGATTCTCAGCATCCATGGAAACACACACTCTGGGGCCAGCAAAGAGCTAAGGCTTCTTGGGAATGAGGGGTTTGGAAGCTTCGTTGAGTGTCAGGAGAAAGAGATGGGCTCCTCCCAAGGGCTTTATCTCTTGCACGGCTGAGGCTACGACGTCTACTGGAATTTTGAAGTGGGGGTTCAAACAACAGAGCAAGCTAACCCTTTGTGGTTTAGTCTTGTTTACTTTGGGATCTCCAGCGCTTATCAGCGGGGCAACTGTGGCAAGTGGTTTAACCTTGAAGCCTAAGTCTCCTGACTTGTAAAAGGGGATAATAATATGTACGCATTGAAGTTGTAGTGACAGTAAATGATGTGAGTCAAGGCCAGCACTTAACACAGGACCTGGCTCATAGCAAAGCGCTCAAGAAACATCCGCTGTGCTTGCAGCTTCCGAGATTACAAACACGTGGAAGTCAAGTCTTTCGCCTGAAGGTCACGCCAAATGTACGTGAGACTCCACGTGCTCTGGTCCTCACCTGTTCTCTGACCCCGTCTCTGTTCCCTCAGACACTGGCTCGCTCTGCTCCACTGACCTTCTGGAATTTCTTTATACACGTCAAAACATCCAGGCCCGTCCTGTTGCTCTTTTCTTCTGCCTGGAATATTCTACTCCCAGGTACCATCATGACTAACTCCGTGACTCCATTCTGATACTTGCTCAAATGTCCTTTATTGGAGAGAGACCTTATTCTCCTCACATTCTAAAATGGCGCCCCACCACGTCAATCACTCCCCATCCCTCTTCCTCTGTTATTTGCCTTTTTATCACTACCTGTGTGATATGCATTTACTTATTAATATGTTTATTACCTAGCTTCCCTGCTAGAATGTCAGATCCATGAAAGCAGGGGTTTTGTCTTTTGTTGTCGTTGTTCATTGCAGCATTTCTAACATCTAAAATGGTGCTCAAAATCCAGAAGGCATACACTAAATATCAATTAAATGAACGAACAAATAAAATGTGTACATAATTCCCGTTGTGCAGAGGAAGACTTGCATGGCTACACAGACCATACATTGCTGAGTTAACACTCACGCTGGAATTTTCAGATGTCTTTCCCAGTTTATCCCAATAATGAAGAATAATGAAAGCACTTAGGCAATCAAGAATATTCTGGGCCTTGACCTTACCTGTATAACTTTTGACACGAGGTAACTTTCAACTTAAATCCATGGAATTCATACAGGAATCATTGCAATCTTTCCTAGCCTTGGTGTTTTCAGCCCAGGTAATTACTATTTAATTGGAGATATGAATAGGGAAGACTTTTTTTTTCCTATTGACCAGATTCTTCTTGCATTCTAGATACCTTCCCAAAGGTCTCATGACTTTTATAAAGCTCCCAGTAATTAGGAAGATTTGACCCTGCTTTTTCAGACTTCCTCATGGTCACCTTGTTTGAAATAGAAGGAGGCCTCCTGTCTATGATTAGGTTTTTGTATACTATGCTGCATGTATAAAAAGACCTCTCCCATGTGGCAATGTAGTATACCCCATCACATGTATAAACATGATTTCTGGACTTCTAGGATTTCTATATAAGGAAGCAAATCATGACAATTTTTTAAAGATTTTATTTATTTATTTTATTTATTTATTTGACAGAGAGATAGAGAGAGCGCAAGTAGGCAGAGTGGCAGGCAGAGGGAAAGGGAGAAGCAGGCTCTCCGATGAGCAGGGAGCCCGATGTGGGGCTTGATCCCAGGGCCCTGGGATCATGACCTGAGCTGAAGGCAGACACTTAACTGACTGAGCCACCCAAGCACCCCAAATCATGCCAATTCTTAAGTCTTGGAAACTGCATCGGAGTCAACCATGACCTGTAAAAGTCATTAAGCAAGATATTGAAGGACCAGACAAGGGAACGGAGGTATCGGTTTCAAGTTCTGAAAACACATCAGACTGCTCTTTGGTTTCTGTCCAGTTTGAGAACACCTGAGTTGGCTAAGAGTGATTCCCACTATCATCACGTAATGAAAAGTAAATTCTCAGGCCATCGTTGGAAAAACTCAGCAGGAAATTGGCTAAATGCTCACATGTCCACCAATCAACCCACACTTTTGCTGTGGATAAAGAGCTCGGATCTGATCCTCACTAACAACAACCCTAGCTTTGAAGGCACACATTGTATCCCATTCTCAAAAGTCCCAGCACAGGGTCAGGTACCACAGGAATATTTTATTTTCCTTTTTTTCAATTCAAAAGAGAAGGCCGCCTCATTCTGCTCTGGATCCAAATGTTCTCAGAACTTTCAGGACTGGGCGAATTGAAGACACGGTGGGCTGTTGTGTTCCATTTTGGACACAGTAAGCCATTTTCTTGTTATATCTGAAACAGAAGCTTGATTGTTTTCTATCTGAGCAGTAGAGCTTATGACCCTTCAGCAGCCTGGCTCTTTATAATGACCTATGGGCATTTTCCTCTGCCATTGAACTTGTATATAGTAGGCAACAAGTTTAAACCTTCACCTCCTCGTTTCTATCTCTTTCTACTGCTGAAAGGGTTCAAAGTGTGTGGAATTCAAAAAGAAGAAGCAACAACTGGGGCTCCAAAGACCAAAGATTTCAGTCGGGAAATCTCCTGAAGGCAAGTTTATTCCATGGATTCTCTCCACCCCTGTCCAACCCCCTGGTTTCTCCAGCTCATTTGCACCATGGCATCTTTGCTGAGACTCTCCTCGAAGAGGCCTCCCTCCAGTGATGCAATGACGATGGTAGCCCAAGAGGCTGCCATCCGGTGACATCAGACCTATTGGCAGTAACCGCAGCGGCGCTTCTGACAATATGCCAAGAGTTCTAGGAGCCAGGCACGAGGTGGGTAATCCAAATAACCATTCCTGCCCAAGCTGCCCTCTGCTGAGACAACCCACCACTAATTAAAGGCCATCTGTTTATACCATCCAGCCTATCCTGCCAGAAGCAGCCAGATGTCAGCACATTACTCTAGTCCGTGACCTCTCTTAGGATATTAACATGGATTATTTATGGGTGGGCTGAGTTGGTCACCATATATGAGCCTCCTTCCTGGTGCATGGCTTAAGAAATTATATTCTATATAAACTTTATGACGATACCATTAATTTTGGGTTTTGCCAAGTTCCAGACCCATATGCTCTGTAGTGGGTTCCTGGGCCTGTTTCAACAAAAACATTTTTTTAAAACACTCCAGTGTCTCATTTCTCTGTGCTTTCCATTGGCTCCCCATAAGTATAGATATGAATACACTCTTCGTGGGAAGTCACTGGCAATGAATTCTCATGGACTACCTGTGAACTACCCTCTCTCCTTCAGTTAGAGAGGGGTGCCATGTGAGTGCCTTTTTTGACTTGGAAGAGAACTTGGTGTCATCATTCTTGGTGTTCCCTGTTCTTCCAAGCGGCATGTTCAAATGCCTTCTTTCCAAAGCAGATGCTGGGCCGACTCGTTTACCCCATGAGGGGAGGAAATGCAGAATTAAGAACCAGGAAAGCGGAATCTAATCCTAGCTCTACCATCTGTGTATCAAGGGAACCTGGGCAAGTTGCTTGCTCTTTCTAGGTCTCAGACAGTTCTTATCTGTATTCCCAAACTATGTGTCTTATACATAAATGAGTGTTAATAATGAACTCTGAAGTAAATATACAATTTTTAATAAAAATATTTCAGTGGGGGGGCACCTGGGTGGCTTAGTTGGTTAAGTGTCTGCCTTTAGCTCAGGTCATGATCCCAGGGTCCTGGGATCGAGCCCCACATTGGGCTCCCTGCTCAGCGGGGAGCCTCGTTCTCCCTCTGCTTGCTGTTTCCCCTGCTTGTGCTCTCTCTCGCTCTCTCTGTCAAATAAATAAATAAGATCTTAAAAAAAAAAGAAGAAGAAAAAATATTTCAGGGGATTGAGTAATACCTATTCTTCATGCTGAATCTGTATTCTGTGAAATGCAAAATAAAAAAGCCAAAGAGGGTTAAGTCTACATTGGTCCAGTGTACTTATATGTATACTTTTAAAAGATTTATTTATTTATTTTAGAGAGAGAGAGCATGAGTGACAGGGGCAGAGGGAGAGAGAGAATCTCAAGCAGACTCCACACCAAGTGTGGAGCCCTACATGAGGTTCGATCTCATGATTCCAAGATCATGACCCTGAGATCAGGAATCCAAGATCACGACCTGCGTGGAAACCAAGAGTCAGATGCTTAACCTACCAGGCCACCCAGGCACCAGAGAACTAGTGTACTTATATTGTTAATACTTGCCCTGCCTTCCTGAAGATATGTCACAAAGAGAAAGTTAGAGAAGCTAAGCAATTCAGATCTGATGCATTTAGAAGGGCTGTTCCAGTGCATGAGGTCATGGTTTTCATGTTTACATTTTTCTTCGAATGTTCTCCCCATCACAACCAATAACCAAGGGCCCCAAACTCCATTTCTATAATATCTCACCCTTACCACCCAATATCTAAATATAATCGGATTCTCAAGATTAACTGTTCCCAACCCAGGTAGCACCACCTCCTGAAGGGTGGTTTGAAAATGGCCGTGGGCACCTTGGAGTGTTACCATATGAGGCCGTGGAGAGTCTAGTGACCCTGCACACATGGGGTCCATTTTGTTGCTCATTCTGCAATGTGTTGGCCAATGTTGCACAGCAAAGAAGTACCCTGAGTCCCATACCATCCCTCAAATATTTCACTGAATGTTCATATAAAACCTGCTAATAATTGTCTGAGCCTAGAAGCTAATTCCATCTCACACATAAAATATAGTTCATTATGTTTTAACATTTCATGAATATTACGGAAATGCAATTTTCATGTAATTAAAGAAAGGTGATACCACGCATTATTTGTAAATTCCCAAAGACTTGTCTGCCGGTTTGGAAAAATCACACCGAGAATGGAAATAGCACCACGGTACTGGACTTGTCCATAAAACATATTTGTATTGGGTTGCCGCAAAGGGTAGTTCAGGGCGCACAGCCCTATTTGTATCCATCTGCATGTGCACCTGCTGCACATGTATACATGTCCGACTAATTCATTATGTTTGTAGTGGAGGAACATCTAAGTATTTATATGCTAGAACAGCCAGGGTTGGCTTCATGGATGTGGAGGGACCCTGCTCATGTCTGACTTGTTATCCCTGTCTTGACATTCTTAATGATTTTTGTCAGGAGCCTGCATTTCCACTTTGCACTGGGTCACACAGATTACATAGCCATTCCTGAGAAGAGGGGTTGGCAGATATTTCCTGCAAAGATCAAGATGGCAAATACTTCAGGTTTTGAGGGACAAGAGGGCATCACAGATACTAGGTAGGAACTCCTATAATTATTTTTAAAAAAATAACTACTTAAAAAATGAAAAAAAATCATGTTTATCTCATGGGCCATATAATAACAGGTGTAGGGCTGTATTTGGTAGTTTAATGACCTGTATGCTTGAATATTTTTATTGTAAAATAATCATTTCATTTCTTCTTTATGTTACAATTAGGGCATTACCCTTCTTTCTCTGGAATTATGTTTGTAGGCTGTGAATTTCATTCTACGATAGTAAAGTAGCTTTTCCAAAATGCAGGTTACCGAAAGAGGGCACTGGATCTGAGAGGACGGTTGCAGACCATCCCATCACTGGCCTCTCTACCTCCAGTTTCTTCCCACTACAATCCAGCCCCCACGTGGCTGTCAGACTGATTTTCCTTGAAATGCAGCTTTAATCATGTCACTGCTCGAAAAATCTTCCTTACCATATTTTCTACTAGATAGCTCGTGGAGATCTCAAATTTGGATTGGAATTTCTCTGTAAGAAGTATCTCTAAGATCAAATCTCCATGGCACCATGCCTTATCTCCCACAGTGCGATCATGTCACTTCGTATCCATTATCCTTTAATGCATATTTCCAAGGCTGGTTCTTTCAGGAGAGCATCACGCTGGCGCCCCATGGTCTCTGGATCTTTCTCACAGAGCGTTTCATGTTTGTGCTCTCACTTGCTTCGTTCTCTTTAATATTTTGGAAGCACCTAGGAAACAGTCTCAATAGACCTCCAGAATCTTCAACAGTGCCTTGTTGATAAAAAGCATTAAATAAATACTTGTGTAATTGGATTGAATTATAATACTTACTAATCCAAGGTTTACGCCTTGAGATTGTTTGTTGGATAAAGCAACTCATCCTGGAATTTTTCCTCCAAAGTCCCTTAACTGACATCGGGTGCAGCTGACTGATGTTTGCATTTTCAGCATCCAGTTTGCCTTCTTCCTTTCTAAAAATGAGACAGACATGCAGCCTGATTTTATTCCTGTGTCCTCCCTACCTCCCTCTACAGGACATTTTGGATTAGTCTAAATCAACCAGGACCACAGTTGCCAGAAAAAATATGGGATGTCCAGCTGAATTTGAATTTCAGCTAAACAACGAATAATTTTTTGGTGTAAGTAACTATGCTCCTAATATGGTCCGGCTTGACTTAACTCAGGTAGACCAAATGAAAAACTTATGTTTCATGTTTTGGAAAGAGTTTTTTTTTTTCTCTCTTGTGCTGGACCAGAGCAGAGAGCCTGAAGCCACTTGCAGCCATCTTGTGACAAGCAATCTTAAGTCATAGCAGATGCTGAATGAAGAAAAGCAAACGCATTTAAAGAAAAATCTGAATCCTTGCTGATGTCATTGAGCCACACATCATATCTTGCCCAGAACCTGCCTTATCTCTGTATTTATAGCTAAAGAAATGAATAGATATCTTTTTTATTTAAGCCAGTTGAATCTGGGTTTTCTGTTGCTTGTAGACAAATACATACTGGTTAATAATGTATTTCATTTTGGCTCTACAGCAAATAGATATCTCAAGATTCCAGTCTCTTTTTGCTAACATTTAGGTCACGGGTTTAATTCCTATAAAATCCAGTGAACAAGGCTGTTTCATGGAGCCACAAACCCCACACCTAACTCCTGTTAGCTGCTCACAAATAGGAACCAGGCAAGTGACTCCGACTGGAAGGTCCATTCACTACCCCTAGACACACAAGTTGAAGTCCCATCATGAGTTTCAGGACATGGAAATCTGGTTGCAACTTCTACTGCCCTGGCTCTTCAGAATCTTTAGCCAGGTATCTCTTTGCCTTTTCTCTTTATGCTACTCATGCCTTTTTAGAACAGTGGAAAGCTGTTCCATTTGTCTCCCTTCTCAAAAAAAAAAAAAAAAAAAAAAAAGCAACCTTTCATTTTCTTGTGCCTAGTACCACTTTGGAATTCTCAGATTCTGTATTTGGGATGCCACTGAAAAATGACACTCTGCCTCGCCCAGCCTAATTAGCATATCCATTTCTTCAGATCACTGTGACTGGTTCAAAGGTGTCCATGTGGTCATGTTAATCCAAGGAGAGCAAATGCTGGGAGTTTTGTTGGAACTCTTGGGAAGAAGTTCTTACGCTCTGTGTGTTATTGAACTAATATATCTGGAGCTTCTAAGCACAACCACAGAGGAGGAAGCCAACACAAAATAGAGTAGAGGCTGCCAATGGGAAGGTAGAAAGATCCTCTTTGCTTTCACTTGGGTACTTATTTCTGGCTGTATCTGAAGTTAATTCCACTATTGAGCTTTATGTGAGCTCTGTGAGTCAATAAGATCTTATAATTTCTAACCGAAGCTTCAGGAAGGGTTTGTTTGTAAGTGACAGAAAGCTAACCCATGTATTACCTCTGTAGCTATGTTCATGGTTTACGAGAATGGTCTTTCAAGGGAAGGAATTATGAATTGAGCACTCACCAGACTAAGTTATTTATGCAATTTATGTTGCTCAGTCCCTCCCCCGATATTGTCCACTTGACAGAAGAAGAATAAAGGCTCTGAGTTTAACTAGCTGAGGTTTCACAGCTGGTAAGAGACTAAGGCAGGATTTAAACTCAAGCATTACTTCCAAGCCAGTCCTTAGGTTTAGGGAATGTTTGACCAGCTCCTTAGCAAAACTAGCAAAGTGTTACATAGGACATGCTGTGGGCCAGGGATTACTCTGAACACTTGACACATATACCCACTTAATCTTCACAACAACCCTATAAAGTAAGAATAAGTACTCACATTTCATAGATGACAAAACAGAGGCATGGAGGGGTCAACTAAGTTTCTTGAGATCACATACTGAGTTAGTGGATGAGGTGGACTTTGAACCTGGTCATCTGACTCCACAGTCTAAATTCTTAGATAACTCAATAAACTTTCTCTTCTGGATCCTGCAGATAAATGAACAGTGTTCCATGGCAGTTTCTTTAAGGATGAAGGACCTCATGGTACTAATCTTCCAAAGAATGACAACCAGAAATCAGATTCCACCCTGGGCAAAGGAAATCACTATATTCATTAGAGGTGGGCATCTCATAATCTAATCCATGTGACTTTGAAATATTCTTAAAGAGATAAATAAATCAAGGCTATATTTAAAAAGAGGTGAGGGGCACCTGGATGGCTCAGTCAGTTAAGCGTCTGACTCTTGATTTCTGCTCAGGTCATGATCTCATGGTCATGAGATCGAGCCTCATGTCAAGCTCCGTGCTGGGCATGGAGTCTGCCTAAGATTCTCTCCCTCCTTCTCCCTCTGCCCCTTACCACCACCCCACCTGCCCTGCAAGCTCTCTCTCTTAAAAAAAATAAATAAATAAAAAGAGGTGATATTCACTTCACCTAGATATTTCTTCCTGGATTTGTGCAACCAGGCAATTTCTGAGAGAGATGCCCTGAGAAGCAACAGCCCATGTGAGAAGGCAGAGGAGAGAGGACATGTGTGCTATAAGTTTGCCGAGCATTTCCAAGTGGCATCGACATTATCAAATTGTTCTAGGGAAGAATCTCTGCAGGCTTTCTCTCTCCTTGTTATGTTCTCTTGTTTGTTTTTGGTCTCAAGCATTACAAGTGATACCTCTAAATTTCACCCCTTATTGAGTACTGACCATGTACCAGGATGTTTCATGTATTTTTATTTTATTTATTTATTTTAAGATTTATTTTATAGGGAGAGAGAGAGTGCACAGGGGGAGGGGCAGAGGGAGAGAATCTCAAGCAGACTCCACGCTGAGCAGGGAGCCCAACATGGGGATCGATCCCAGGACCCCGAGATACGACCTGAGCCAAAACCAAGAGTCTGACGCTTAACCGACTGAGGCACCCAGGTGCCCCTGTTTTATGTATTTTTAGCCAGCCTGTTCATGGGAGTCATAGACCTAACTTGAGCAATCTCAACAGAACACAGTCTCAAGAGAATACAAACTTTCTCCTTCCGTGTGCCTCTTTATATTAACAAGGATAGGCTAGGTTCTGTGGAGTAACAAAGCACTGCCTACATTTCATGGTTTGACACAGTGAAAGTCAGTTTCTTGCATTTTGAAAGTTTACTGCAGGTCCAGGTACAGGACAGGTATCTTCCATCAGGAGACCAGCATTCCAGATGGTTTCAAGGTTGTAACACCTTCATATCAACCCATGCTTTGTTTTCCCAACAATCCTAATGGAGGAAGAGAACATGCAGATTCTCTCACTATTCAAATCACACAAGTATCTTCTGCTCACAGTTTCCAGGTCAGAACTATTCACATGGCCTACCTTCATTCCAGAGACACCAGGGAAGTGTCTCCCTTTATAGTTCCCAAAATAGAAGAGACGGAGGCATTGGTGAATAATACTTAGGTCCGCTGTCTGCCTACTTAGAAGTGACCTGGAGGGTCAAATAACATATTACCTTGACTTAAGAGCAACAAAATGTTTGGAAAATCCCATAAAGTCCAGAGGGCTAACACAGGAGACATGTAAAAACCTTCCTCAGAAGCCATTTAAAACATCTTAAAAGATAATTTATTGTGGTTAAGTTCACACAACATAAAATTACCATTTTTAAGTGACATTCATTACATTTGCAACATTGTGCAAGCACTGTCTCTATCCAGCTCCGAAATAGTTCCATGACCCCAAAATAAAATCCATCAAGCAGTTACTCCATTCCCCTAGGCCCCTGGAAACAAACCATCAATCTGTGTTCTGTCCCCATGAATTTATCCATTCTGGATGTTTCATGTGCATAGAATCATACAATATGTGACCGTTTGCATCTGGCTTTCCTTTGCTTAGCATGGCTTAGAGGTTCATCCACGTTGTAGCATTTACCAGTACATCATTCTTTTTGGTGACTGAATCATATTGCATCGAGTATGTATACTAGAGTCTGTGTATCCATTCATTCATGCTTTCTAAATTTTGGTTGTTGTGAAAACGTGTGCATATGGACTTGTTGGAATTCCTGTTTTCAGCTCTTTGGGAAATCCACTTGGGAGGGGAATTGTGAGCTCATGGTAGTTCTATGTTTAACTTTTTTAAAAAATTTTTTATTGTTATGTTAATCACCATACATTACATCATTAGTTTTTGATGTAGTGTTCCATGATTCATTGTTTGTGCATAACACCCAGTGCTCCACACAGAATGTGCCCTCTTTAATACCCATCACCAGGCTAACCCAGCCCCCCACCCCCCTCCCCTCTAGAACCCTCACTTTGTTTCTCAGAGTCCGTAGTCTCTAATGGTTCGTCTCCCCCTTCGACTTACTCCCCTTCATTCTTCCCCTCCTGCTATCTTCTTCTTCTTTTTTTCTCTTAACATATATTGCATTGTTTCAGAAGTACAGATCTGTGATTCAACAGTCTTGCACAATTCACAGCGCTCACCATAGCACATACCCTCCCCAATGTCTATCACCCAGCCACCCCAACCCTCCCACCCCCCACCACTCCAGCAACCCTCAGTTTGTTCCTGAGATTAAGAAACCCTCATATCAGTGAGGTCATGTGATACATGTCTTTCTCTGATTGACTTATTTCACTCAGCATAACACCTTCCAGTTCCATCAACGTCGTTCCAAATGGCAAGATCTCATTCCTTTTGATGGCTGCATAATATTCCATTGTGTATATATACCACATTTCTTTATCCATTCATCTGTCGATGGACATCTTGGCTCTTCCCACAGTTTGGCTATTGTGGACATTGCTGCTATAAACATTGGGGTGCACGTACTCCTTTGGATCCCTACATCTGTATCTTTGTGGTAAATACCCAGTAGTGCAATTGCTGGATCATATGGTAGCTCTATTTTCGACTGTTTGAGGAACCTCCATACTGTTTTCCAGAGGGGTTGCACCAGCTTGCATTCCCACCAACAGTGTAGGAGGGTTCCCCTTTCTCCACATCCCCGCCAACATCTGTCAATTCCTGACTTGTTATTTTTAGCCATTCTGACGGGTGTGAGGTGGTATCTCATGGAGGTTTTGATTTGGATTTCCCTGATGCCGAGCGATGTGGAGCACTTTTTCATGCGTCTGTTGGCCATTTGGATGTCTTCTTTGGAAAAATGTCTGTTCATGTCTTCTGCCCATTTCTTGATTGGATTATTTGTTCTTTGGGTGTTGAGTGTGATAAGTTCTTTATAGATTTTGGATACTAGCCCTTTATCTGATATGTCATTTGCAAATATTTTCTCCCATTCTGTCGGTTGTCTTTTGGTTTTGTGGACTGTTTCTTTTGCTGTGCAAAAGCTTTTTATCTTGATGAAATCCCAATAGTTCATTTTTGCCCTTGCTTCCCTTGCCTTTGGCGATGTTTCTAGGTAGAAGTTGCTGTGGCTGAGGTCGAAGAGGTTGCTGCCTGGGTTCTCCTTTAGGATTTTGATGGACTCCTGTCTCACGTTTAGGTCTTTCAACCATTTGGAGTCCACTTTTGTGTGTGCTGTAAGGAAATGGTCCAGTTTCATTCTTCTGCATGTGGCTGTCCAATTTTCCCAACACCATTTGTTGAAGAGACTGTCTTTTTGCCGTTGGACATTCTTTCCTGCTTTGTCAAAGATGAGTTGACCATAGAGTTGAGGGTCCATTTCTGGGCTCTCGATTCTGTTCCCTTGATCTATGTGTCTGTTTTTGTGCCAATACCATACTGTCTTGATGATGACAGCTTTATAATAGAGCTGGAAGCCCGGAATTTTGATGCCGCCAGCTTTGCTTTTCTTTTTCAACATCCCTCTGGCTATTCGGGGTCTCTTCTGGTTCCATACAAATTTTAGGATGATTTGTTCCATTTCTTTGAAAAAAGTGGATGGTATTTTGATGGGGATTGCATTGAATGTGTAGATTGCTCTAGGGAGCATTGACATCTTCACAATGTTTGTTCTTCCAATCCATGAGCATGGAACGTTTTTCCATTTCTTTGTGTCTTCTTCAATTTCTTTCATGAGTATTTTATAGTTTTCTGAGTACAGATCCTTTGCCTGTTTGGTTAAATTTATTCCTAGGTATCTTATGGTTTTGGGTGCAATTGTAAATGGGATCGACTCCTTGATTTGTCTCTCTTCTGTCTTGTTGTTGGTGTATAGGAATGCCACTGATTTCTGTGCATTGATTTTATATCCTGCTACTTTACTGAATTCCTGTATGAGTTCTAGCAGTTTTGGGGTGAGTCTTTTGGGTTTTCCACATACAGTATCATATCATCTGCAAAGAGTGAGAGTTTGACTTCCCCTTTGCCGATTTGGATGCCTTTGATTTCTTGTTGTTGTCTGATTGCTGTGGCTAGGACTTCTAATACTATGTTGAATAGCAGTGGTGAGAGTGGACATCCCTGCCGTGTCCCTGACCTTAGGGGAAAAGCTCTCAGCTTTTCCCCATTGAGAATGATATTCGCTGTAGGTTTTTCATAGATGGCTTTTATGATATTGAGGTATGTACCCTCTATCCCTATACTCTGAAGAGTTTTGATCAAGAAAGGATGCTGTACTTTGTCAAATGCTTTTTCTGCATCTATTGAGAGGATCATATGATTCTTGTTCTTTCTTTTATTAATGTATTGTATCACGTTGATTGATTTGCGGATGTTGAACCAGCCTTGCAGCCCAGGGAAAAATCCCACTTGGTCATGGTGAATAATCCTTTTAATGTACTGTTGGACCCTATTGGCTAATATTTTGGTGAGAATTTTTGCATCCATGTTCATCAAAGATATTGGTCTGTAATTCTCCTTTTTGATGGGGTCTTTGTCTGGTTTTGGGATCAAGGTAATGCTGGCCTCATAAAATGAGTTTGGAAGTTTTCCTTCCATTTCTATTTTTTGGAACAGTTTCAGGAGAATAGGTATTAATTCTTCTTTAAATGTCTGATAGAATTCCCCCGGGAAGCCATCTGGCCCTGGGCTTTTGTTTGTTGGGAGATTTTTGATGACTGCTTCAATTTCCTTAGTGGTTATAGGTCTATTCAGGTTTTCTATTTCTTCCTGCTTCAATTTTGGTAGTTGATACATCTCTAGGAATGCACCCATTTCTTCCAGGTTATCTAATTTGCTGGCATAGAGTTGCTCATAATATGTTCTTATAATTGTTTGTATTTCTTTGGTGTTGGTTGTGATCTCTCCTCTTTCATTCATGATTTTGTTGATTTGGGTCATTTCTCTTTTCTTTTTGATCAGTCTGGCCAGGGGTTTATCAATCTCCTTAATTCTTTCAAAGAACCAGCTCCTAGTTTCATTGATCTGTTCTACTGTTCTTTTGGTTTCTGGTTCATTGATTTCTGCTCTGATCTTTATGATTTCTCTTCTCCTGCTGGGTTTAGGCTTTATTTGCTGTTCTTTCTCCAGCTCCTTTAGCTGTAGGGTTAGGTTGTGTATTTGAGACCTTTCTTGTTTCTTGAGAAAGGCTTGTATTGCTATATACTTTCCTCTCAGGACTGCCTTTGCTGTATCCCAAAGATTTTGAACAGTTGTGTTTTCATTTTCATTGGTTTCCATGAATTTTTTTCAATTCTTCTTTAATTTCCTGGTTGACCCATTCATTCTTTAGTAGGATGCTCTTTAGCCCCCATGTATTTGAGTTCTTTCCGACGTTCCTCTTGTGATTGAGTTCTAGTTTCAAAGCATTGTGGTCTGAAAATATGCAGGGAATAATCCCAATCTTTTGGTACCAGTTGAAACCTGATTTGTGACCTAGGATGTGATCAATTCTGGAGAATGTTCCATGGGCACTAGAGAAGAATGTGTATTCCGTTGCTTTGGGATGGAATGTTCTGAATATGTCTGTGAAGTCCATTTCGTCCAGTGTGTCGTTTAAAGTCTTTATTTCCTTGTTGATCTTTTGCTTAGGTGATCTGTCCATTTCAGTCAGGGGGGTGTTAAAGTCCCCCACTATTATTGTATTGTTGTCAATGTGTTTCTTTGCTTTTGTTATTAATTGCCTTATATAATTGGCTGCTCCCCTGTTAGGGGCATAGATGTTTACAATTGTTAGATATTCTTGTTGGATAGACCCTTTAAGTAGGATATAGTGTCCTTCTTCATCTCTTATTACAGTCTTTGTTATAAAACCTAATTTGTCTGATACAAGGATGGCCACCCCAGCTTTCTTTTGGTGTCCATTAGCATGGTAAATGGTTTTCCACCCCCTCACTTTCAATCTGGGGGTGTCTTTGGGTCTAAAATGAGTCTCTTGCAGACAGCATATCGATGGGTCTTGTTTTTTCATCCAATCTGATAGCCTGTGTCTTTTGATTGGGGCATTTAGCCCATTTACATTCACTGTAACTATTGAAAGATATGAATTTAGTGCCGTTGTATCGCCTGTAAGGTGACTGTTACTGTATATTGTCTGTATTCCTTTCTGATCTATGCTGCTTTTAGGCTCTCTCTTTGCTTAGAGGACCCCTTTCAATATTTCTTGGAGTGCTGGTTTCGTGTTTGCAAATTCCTTTAGTATTTGTTTGTCCTGGAAGCTTTTTATCTCTCCTTCTATTTTCAATGACAGCCTAGCTGGATATAGTATTCTTGGCTGCATATTTTTCTCATTTAGTGCCCTGAATATATCATGCCAGTGTTTTCTGGCCTGCCAGGTCTCTGTGGATAGGTCTGTTGCCATTCTAATGTTTCTACCATTGTAGGTTACATATCTCTTCTCCCGAGCTGCTTTCAGGATTTTCTCTTTGTCTGTGAGACTCGTAAGTTTTACTATTAGATGTCGGGTTGTTGACCTATTATTATTGATTTTGAGAGGGGTTCTCTGTGCCTCCTGGATTTTGATGCCTGTTTCCTTCCTCCCATTAGGGAAGTCCTCTGCTGTAGTTTGCTCTGATATACCTTCTGCCCGTCTCTCTCTTTCTTCTTCTTCTGGGATCCCAATTATTCTAATGTTGTTTTGTCTTATTGTATCACTTATCTCTCGAATTCTGCCCTCGTGGTCCTCTAGTTGTTTCTCTCTCTTTTTCTCAGCCTCTTATTTTCCATCATTTGGTCTTCTATATCGCTGATTCTTTCTTCTGCCTCATTTATCCTAGCAGTTAGTTTCCCCATTTTTGATTGCAGCTCATTAATAGCCTTTTTGATTTCGACTTGGTTAGATTTTAGTTCTTCTATTTCTCCAGAAAGAGTTTCTCTAATAACTTCCATGCTTTTTTCAAGCCCAGCTAGTATCTTTAAAGTCATGATTCTGAACTCTAGGTCCGACATCGTACTAATGTCCGTATTGAGTAGGTCCCTGGCTGACGGTACTACCTCTTGTTCTTTTTGCTGAGGTGGTTTTTTTCGTCTTGTCATCTTGTCCAGAGGAGAATAGATGAATGAGAGAACAAAATGCTAACAGGTTTACAACGTCCCCAGCAAATATACTGTATACAAATCAGAAAAGACCTGAAACCAGGGGAAAAGAAAGGGAAAGAAAGAGAAAAGAAAGAGAAAAAAAAAAGATAAAAAGATAAAAACAAAAACAGAACATAACAAAAAGAACAGAACGTGATCAAATATGATCAGGGTAGTGCATAGATCGGTGCCACACACCTGATCTTGGGCGTATTTTGGTCTGTTAGAAGAAAGTGACTCCTAAAATTTTAAAGGAAGAAAGATATATATGTACAAAATAAGGGTTGATACAATGAAGGGATGGAAGATGACTGTAAAGATGAAAATTATAAAAGACTTTATAAAAGGAATTGATAAGATAAGAAGTTGTTTGAAAAAAGAAAGAAGAAGATTTAAAAAAAAAGAAAAGAAAAGAAAAGGGAGAGAATGTGATCAGGCAGGAGACTAGAACAAAGCCATATACTAGTGATTAGGGTATATTTTGATCTGTTAGAAGAAACTGTATCTCAAATTTTTAAAGAGAGAACAACTTATATATATATATGCCAAAAATAAGGGTAACTACTATGAATGGATAAATTTTCTAAAAATGAAAAATAAAAAATGTTTTTTTAAAAAAGGGATTGATAAGATGTTGGTTGAAAAGGGAAAAAGAAAAATTCAAAAAAAGAAAAAAACAATTAAAAAAATTAACTTTGAAAAACTAATGAATCATGGTAAAAAAGCCATGAATTCTATGTGCAGTATTCCCCTAGCGCTGGTGTTCTCCCGTTCTCCTTGATCGGTAAACTTGGTCTTGGCTTGCTGGCTGTTCATGCTGATCTTCTGGGGGAGGCGCCTGTTGCCGTGGTTCCCAAATGTCTTTGCCGGAGGCGGAGTTGCCCCGCCCTTGTCCGTCCGGGCTAAGCAAGCTGCTCGGGTTTGCTCTCAGGAGCTTTTGTTCCCTGCAAGCTCTCAGTACAGCTTTGGAGGACCAGGGCGAAAATGGTGGCCTCCCAATCTCCACCCGGAGGAGCTGAGAACTCGGGGCCCCGCTCCTCAGTGCGCCCCCAGAGAAAAGCAGTCACTCCCGTGTCCCCAGTCTCCGGCCGCACTCCGTGCTCACCCGGCCTGTGATCGAGCGTTTCTATGTCTGGCACCCAACCCCGTGTGGAGTCTCCAAACCCAGCAGATCCCTGCAGTGCACTCCCGCGCTGCTCCTCCTGGGGGTGGAAGGGGAGTCTCCCCGGATCTGCCCCTTATTGGGTCCCTGCTGTAGGAGCAGTGGCCCGACTGTCACCAATCACAGTTTATGACAACCCTGAGCTGAGAGCCCACGCCTCGGCTCCGTCTCTGCAGCCGGCTTCCCCGCTCCGATACCTGGGAGCTCTGCTGCACTCAGGCACCCCCGGTCTTTCTGTGACCCCGACGGTCCTGAGACCACACTGTCCCGCGAGGGTTCCACCCCCCACTTAGCCACTGGAGCGACGTCCCTCAGCGGAGCTGACTTCTAAAAGTTCCGATTTTGCGCTCCGCGGCTCTAGCACTTGCCAGAAGTGGCCGATGGAGGCCCCCTCCTCCGCCATCTACCCTTCCAAGTATCACCTCAGATTCACTTCTCCGCAGGTCCTACCTTCCAGTAAGTGGTCGCTTCTCTGTTCAGAGAGTTGTTGCTACTCTCTTCCTCGATCTCCTGTTGAGTTCGTAGGTGTTCAGAATGGTTTGATCCCTATTCAGCTGAATTCCTGAGACCAGACAAAATCCAGGTCTCCTACTCCTCCGCCATCTTGCCTCTATGTTTAACTTTTTAGTAACCACCACACTGTTTCCCTAGTGGCTGCTCCATTTTACATTCCCATCAGCAGTGTATGACGGTTTCAATTTCCCATATCTTTGCCAACACTTGTTATTACTTCTTAATTATAGCCATCCTAGTAGATGTGAAGTGGTTCTGATTTGCATTACCTTGATGACAAATGATGTGGAACATATTTTCATTTGCTGGTGGGCCACTTATGTATCTTTTAAAAAACTGTTCAAATTTCTTGCCCATTTTATATAGGGTTGTCTTTTTGTTTATATATTCTGAATTCTTGATCCTTATCAGATATATGATTTGCGAATATTTTCTCCCATTTTGTAGGTTGTCTTTTCACTTTGTTGATGTCCTTTGATGTACAAAAGTTTTTAATGTGGTGAAATCTAGTTTATCCAGTTTTTCTTTTGTTGCTCTTGCTTTAAGTGTCTAAAAATTCATTGCCAAACCCAAGGTCATAAAGATTTAACCCTGCATTTTCTTCTTAAAGTTTTATGGTTTTAGCTCTTAAATTTAGGTCACTAATCCCTAAGTTTTATATATACTATGAAGTAGGGGTCCAACTTCATTTTTTGCATGTGGATATCCAGGTGTCCCAGGACCTTTGGTGAAAAGACCATTCTTTCCTCATTGAATGGTCTTAGTACCTTTGAGAAGAATCAATTGGCCATAAACATATGAGTGTTAATAGCTATTTTTAATATATAACAAAACTCACAATTGTATTAAAAAATTTACACCACACCCGAATCTCTCAGGTTTGAGTTTAAAGATATTTTCTCTTTTCTGTAGTCTTCACAGAAAATGGAGGAAATTTTGCCCTATAAATACATATAAACTACAACAAATATAACTACCCAAATTGACATTCAAAGAGTATCTGTGGACAGCTGTCCACAGGTGATGTACTTGTTTCTGGAGGAATAATATATAGTTTCTGCCTACAGGAACATCATAACTAACTGGGGAAGAAAGGCATATATATAAATAACTGTGCCCAACTTTTACAAAATGACACAGAAGGCGCACCTGGGTGGTTCTGTTGGTTGAGGTCATGATCAGATCCTGGGATTGAGCCCCACATCAGGTCCCCTGCTCAGTGGGGAGTCTGTTTCCCCCTTTCCCTCTGCCCTTCTTCCTGCTCATGTGCACTCATGCTCTCTCTCTCTCTCTCCCTCTAGTAAAGAAATAAAATCTTTTTTAAAAAATGACACAGAAGGAGAGAATGGAGAGAATGATCCACTTTGACTGTGGGTGTTGGGGAAGATATCTTGAAGTAGAGAACAGGTAGCATGAAGTATCTTGGGTAATATTAATGAAAACTTTTTCAGATGATATTGTTTTAAAATTCTGAAGCAGGTCATGTTATATTAACTCTGACCTCAGATCCCACTAAAATGGCCAAGATATTAAATATTCTAATGGTTGTATCCAGATTACAGTTATTTTGTCGGCATATAAGGAGTCAGACCTTTCTAAGTTTTCTCCTAGTTTGTATATTGCATAACAAAATGCTCCAGTATAAAAACAAATACAAATATTTTAATACTATGTTTGATTTGATGTCCGTGGGACAGAAGTGAAGAAACAAAACTCTCTCTCGTGGCGTTGATCTGGGGGATTTGCTTACGTGTGGTTAGTTGGGGAGGGTTGTGGAGATGCCATCTATAAAGGAGTAAGGAAAGCGGGATTAGGCAGACAGAGAAATTAAACTGCAATGTAGTTACCACAGAGGCACCAGTTGATCCCAAAGGGAGCTCTGGAGCTGGAATGGCCAATCAGAGATGACTAAACTAAGATAAGCATATTGGATCTTTGTATACCACAAACACCAGTCATTGGATGTACACTGCTCTTGGGAAGGGTGTAGAACCTTGGGCAAGATGACTGCTTTAGGCTGAAGGGACTTCCGGAAGACAGACTGGTCTGTGAGCTGTCAGCAGGCAAGACTTCCTACACCTGACGAAATAATATCCCTGGTCTCACAGGAGGATTCTGGGCCATGCATGACAGCATTTGCTCTCGTAGGTAAGGCCAGTATTACCATGGTTACCATTTTCAGAGGAGAGGAAAGAGACTCGGTAGTTTAATAGCCCACCAAAAGTCCCACCACTGTGCATGGCAGAGTTAGTACCAAAACCAAGGTCTTCTGATTCCAAGCCAGTTTGCCTGTAAGCAAAACTATTGTCCCTCAAAATGTGCAGTACCATTTCATCTCAAAAACTATTTTAAAGCCAGTTGAACTTCAATCAGTGAGATTTCACAACCGTCACCTGGGATTTCCCCTTTTCCTTCCAAAACATAATATTCAGTTCTCAACTTGTCCATGTCAAGGAATTCTTCTGAAGCTCCAATCCTAAAAGTAAGGCCGTTTTCTTTCACAAAAGCCCATGCATACTTTAACAATAGCATAGGATGAAAGCAGAATGCTATTGGAACTATTAAATTAATAGAATAACACAGCATCCATACATCTGTGCTATTTTCAGACTAGCACTTATGCTATGCTATTTTCAGGAATAACACAGCATCCAGACATCTATACTGTTTTTAAATTAATGGAATAACCCAGCATTCAGACATCTGTGCTATTTTCAGACTGCAGTATAGGAAAAAAAAAGTATTAACAAAAGAAGTTATGTGTGAAGATTAGGGGAGAGAGATGCACAAAGTGGTCAAAATGTCAGCTTGAGGCAGAAAATAATTAACTTGAAAGCCAGAGGGAAGGAAGCATTTCCAGGCAATGCTCCCTTTATTTCCAACATGCTTCCCTGAGATCTAAGAAACTAGGCAAGTCTCTGCCTCCAAGGGCCTGCAAGCCAGTTACTAGCTGCTTGAGTTCCAGCCCTTAAGAATCTGTCATACTGGGGGGCACCTGGGTGGCTCAGCTGGTTAAGCATCTGTCTTCAGTTCGGTCCTGGGGTCAAACCCCACGTCGGGCTCCCCGATCAGCAGGGAGTCTGCTTCTTCTTCTCCCTCTGCCCCTCTCCCCCCTGCTCGTGCCCGCTCTCTCTCTCTTTCTCAAATAAATAAATAAAATCTTTAAAAAGAGAGAGAATCTCTCATATTGGAATTCAGAAGACAGTCACATTGGAAAAGCCAACGACACTGAAGCTCATTAAGAGAAAGTTGTGTGTGGTGCTTGAGGATAGTCTCAAAAACAGTTGGATCCTCCCTCCACCACTTCCCAGCTGTATGACTGGGGCAAGGGTCTTAATCACTTTAAGAAACTAAATAGATTCCTTATCTATAAATGGTATAATCATAAGAACAATTTCATAGGGTGTTGTATGATGAAATTGACATAATACATACACATCTCCTAGTACTGAACCCTTGTGAATCATTGATCTAGTGCTCTGTTAGCTTCTATTTTATGTCTATTTTATTTATGTGTGTGTATCAGATCTAAAAAAGACTATATTTTAGTATTAGTACTTGGTACTAGAAAGCAGCACTGTCAATAGAACTTTCTGTGATGATGGAAATGTTCCTTATCTGTGCTGCCCAAGATGGTACCCACAGGCTACCTGTGACTATCAAACACTAGCTTGTAGAACTAGAGGAAGTGAAGATTTAATTTAATTTCATCTTAATTTAGCTGTGAGTTTAAATAGCCACCTGTGGCTAGTAGCCACCCTCATAGCCTGCACACAGTTACTTCAAGGGGGGAAGACATTTTAGATATTATCTAATCCAAAATGATCATTACAGGGGGTAAGACACATATTTCAGAGAGATATGAAATAACATGCTCAGAGTTTCACAACCACTCAGAGGGCTGAGTCAACATTCTGATCAAGCTCTAATATTCCAAATCCAAGGCATTATATTGCCACGTGGCATTACCAAGTTAATGACTTAAAGACATAGGCAGGTTAACAAGAGATGCAGGGCCACATCTTCCAAACTCCAACAGTTATGATTATCATCAGTACCATAATCACATTAATTTCCAATTCCTGAACACCTACTCTTTGGTTGGCAGAGAATAACCAAGGACTGTTCTCTTGATCTCTGTGCTAAAATGATGCCCTGCTGGAACCCTGAAACTCTTACTGATACAGCAGGCCCCTGCATCTTTGTAGGATCTACCACCTATGTTTTGGAACATGTGTATCTTACCAAGGCCTCCAATATGCTAGTCATTTCTTGCTTTTCTGGTCTGATGAACCCAAGGTCATCAGTATAGTGGACTAATGTGTTTTTCTGTGGAATGCGTAGATGGTTCAGACCTCCTTAGACTGTATTGTGACACACGGTAAGAGAGTTAAGCTAGCCCTGGAGCGAAACTTTAAATGTACTGTGCTGCCCCTCCCAAGACAAGCAGACTGTTTGATAAGCCCTTTTTTTCTGCTGAGGCAGGAACAGAGTACATTCCCCAGAACAATGGCACATACCATATATAGGACTCACATCAGTCTTCTCTAGCAGAACTACCACACTTGGCCTAGTACCTGCAACTGGGGCTAACACTGGGTTTAGTTTGCAGTGGCCCACTGTCAGCTTCCAGAATTTGTCTGTTTTCTGGCAGGAGCTAGATTCTTAAATTAATGGAGATGTGATGGAGACTATTTTTAATGTAGATGTTGGCAAAGTTTCCCTCTAAAGGGCTGGCTAGTAAATATCTTAGGCTTTATCTATTGAGTGGAAAAGCTGAGGCAATTATGTAGGTACCTCTACAACCACTGAAAATGTACTCATTTTAAAAAATATAGAACCATTCTTAGCTCACAGGCCAGAGTGATCTGATATGAGTTAATCCTTTAAATCTTTAAGGGTGGCATTAATTTGTGCCTTCCTTTTCAAGATGAAATATTGATATCGTTTCACTATCTTGTCCAGAAGGGGGGATAGTTTCAGAGCTTCCACTGGTCCTCCTCTGCCCCATAGACCAAGGACCCATTATGAGGATTAGGCCAAATACCAAGTGTATCTATTCCACAGACTGAAGAAATGACCACCCAGGCATGCTGAAGACACGGTGGATCCTCTTTCAGCTGAAGGTGAGCCAGGAATCCATTGATTACTTGGTCCCCTTTTCTCCTATTCTAACAGAGGGGCCGTGATTATCCTTGGGGAGGTGGGTTATCTATGTGAACTCGGACCCAGTGTCCCACAACCATCAAAATGTTTGAGCATTCCCTTTTTTCCTGTGAGTACTTAACTGAGGCAATGGCAATAGGCTCCTTTGAGGAAGAACCAGGGGACTCATCACTGCATAGAGGTTGTTACAAGGCTCTTCTTCCTGGGGATCCTGCTTCTTCCTTGTTCTATTGGTTTCAGGGCCAAAAATGAGCTCAAGTCTAAACAGAACTCAGGGCATTGTGACTTTTTATTGGGATGACTCGCTTCACCTAATCACCCATTTTTTATTTATTGTGATTGTGAAGGTTGAGCATGCCTTTGTTGGCTTCTCATTTATTTTGCTGTGTTCTTTTAACCGTGTCTATGACTGCCCGCCAGAGCTTCTTGCTTGCCCTCCCTCGTTGCAGCTCATTACGATATTTATACCCACCGGTTATAGCAGTTAAGCATTATCATCTGGCCTCTATTGTTTTGAGGTCTCACCTTTTCACTGCCGTCACTGAACTCCGTTTTGTAGCAGCGTCTTCTCCTGTCGAGCCCGTAATATGGAGCAGGGCCACCACTGAACTAAGAGAGCCTGGTGCCCCCGCAGTAGGGTATTCCTTATTATTTTGGAAAGGGGTGGTTCTTCTGGGCTGTCCCATGAGTCTTGTTCCCAGGTGGGATTTTTTAGCCACTCTTAGCTGTTCCCTTCTCTGGCCATTTATCTCTTCCTCAGTGTCTGCCTTGGGAGTTCAGGCACTTCTACCTAACTTAGTAGGGGGCCACCACTCTCCCGTGCATCAGGGGGGCCATCCTAACAGTGCACTCATGCCATCTCCTAATGTCCTTGCCAGGGTGGTTAAATGCTATTTTCTGGGAGACTGCATCCATCTCAATGAAACTCTCTTGCATTCAAATTTATGTTCTGTCCCCCTAGTCTAGCACCCCCATAATCCAGTTCCATGAGTGCTGTCCCAGCCCCTGCAAGGACATGCCAACCAGGTCCTCCAGCTCACAGGGGTTATAGGAAAAGGCTCAGCACCTCTCTGGTTATGTTGTGTTGTGCCACATCCCTAGTTTGGCCCAGTGGCTGGGACAAGAGGTGGGCACAGATCATAAAGGTGAGGCACATTATCTTGCAGAAAAGAGGCCCTGGCATTGCTTTAAGCAAGGGGCAAGCACTAGCCCATTGGGATTGGGGATGACTTCTACAGACTCAAAGAATTCAGGAAAATCTGGGGATCCAAGATTTATGGGTATGATCATCCTAGGTGTCTCCATCCCATGAGTCAAGACCCCATTCTTTCCAACCAGGGCCGTGGCCTTGGCACAGTCACCCTGATTTGGTTGGGAATTAACCTTCTTTGGTCTAGTCCTCTGCTTTGTTTTCCTTCTGTTGGAGACAAGAAGAGCCTTTTTCTATGCTACCAAGGAAGTCCTCTGGTTTTCCCACTTAGCTTTTAATTGCTGACCCTTCACTCTCAGCTTTTCTTCTAGAGTGTCTGTCAAGCTTTGCAATAGCCAACCCCATCCACTGTCCTGATAGTTGTTCTTCCTTCTATATTTTTAAAGACCTGACACATTGCACCAGCTACTGTATTACCTTCCAGGTACACCCCGCCGCCCCAGTCTACCACTGATCAAGTTTAACAATTACACTGCTTCATGGTGCTTCAAGTGGCATGAGTGGATGGGTCCTCATTACCCACCGGGTGACAGGGGATCGCGGTCCTAACTCCCATCTTAGTGACTGCTTTCTCAGGACATCCCTGGTACCCACTGCCGCAGGCTGAGTTCTCTGGGAAGCTGACTCCAAAGTAGAGAGTAGCGTGAGGGACGGATGCTATGGAGAGCTCCTGGGAGTAGCGTCTTGTGACAGGGAGAGCAAGGGAAGAGTATCGGCTGGAAGGAGATGTTGAGCAGTAATGCAGAGAAGAAGCCCAGGAGCTGGAATTGCCTTCTGAGTTGTGCAGAGGTAGGGTGAGCAGGTTGGGCTTTTATACCTCACAGTGATCAGGGTGAGTGAGCAACACGCACCCTGGGTGTGAGTTGCCCTGGAAATAGGCACAGCCTTGAGTGAGGCATCGTTCTCCAGTGGCGGCGATTCTTAAAGGAGGCTGACAGGGGCGCCTGGGTGGCTTGGTCAGTTAAGCGTTCGACTCTTGATTTCGGCTCAGGTCATGATCTCAAGGTCGTGAGATTGAGCCTGCTTGAGATTCTCTCCCTCTGCCCCTGCCCGCTCATGTGCGCACGGGCATGCTCTCTGTCTCTCTCTCAAATAGATAAACAAACAAACAAACAAACAAATAAATGAGGCTGAGAGCCAGCACCTGGAGAAATCGGGCCTCCATTCCTGAACGGAGGTCCAGGCAGCACACAGCAGTGTCTACCTCTGATGATTATGAGGCATTCCCAGCATATTTCACTTTTTACCCAAAGTCTAAACCTAAGAGTCATGACAAGCCTATAATTTGAACCGTGACAAGCCCCATCAGTGCTGAACATGACCCTATGAGAGGAAGAAGCATTTTGAGTAAAAGAAAAAAAAAAGTCAGTTGACAGAATGAGCACAGGACATGGAAAAACTTTTGTAAAAAGAAAGGGAGGGGAGGTGTGGGGAGAAGGCAGGAGCTGCGGTGGGGGGGGTGGGGGTGCGTGAGGGTGGGTGGGGATCTAGCCTAGTAAACCACTAAAAAGAAATCTTTTTTTTTTTACAGCAGCCCCAGGAAACTTATTGAGACCTCATAAAATAACGAGAACCAAGGAAACAGCACTCTATGCTAAGTGTCTCTTTCACTGTTTTACAGACTGGGGAAAGATTTTATGAGCTATTTGGCTTTCCCTTTGGATGCCTCCTTGGGAGAAGTTCCTGGTTCGTCGGCCAGTTATTTTAACTTTTGGCCAAGGAGTGAGAAGATTCTGAAATGAGATAATAGCCATTGAGGCTTTCTGGCCACGTTCTCCAGATGTTGACCACAGCAGACTCTTAGCTAACCCACAGGGAGTGGAGGAATTTGCCAAAACCGGAAATATCTACACGTGGGTCCCCTCAGACAGAAGGATAAAGTCGGATGGCTCTGGGAATATGACACTGAGGGGGTCCCTTGATTCCCTCAGGGAGTTCTGGCACCAAAAACTGTGTTTAGGAGCAAGTCATCAGATAATACTTATAAGTTTTGAATGGTGAGACAGCTTCAGCATGGGATATGAAGTTGTCAGTTCTGAGGACATAAAACCCCCTCTCCTTTCAAGATGATTTGGTCATCAAAACTGGAGGAAAAAAAAGAAGCCAACCCCCTGTCTATCTACATTTTTTAAAAAAAGGGCAATGACCTCTTCATGAGTAGATCTTTGGTTTTCTCTAGGACTGAAGTGATCCGAGGGACATAGGTCATTAGTTTAAAAAATTAGGGATTCATCCCAATCTTCAAAGTACTTCTCCGATCATTTTTGGGATTCCAAAGCAGATGAGTCACCAATACTCTTAGATGATGGTTTTGCGATGGGAAATAACAAGCTAGAGCCATGCATTGAGCACTCCAAAATGCAAATGGGCTACAGACCCCATTTGGGGCCCTCTCATTAAGTCAGTTCCACACTTGGGTGGAATATTCTGCTTAAGGTCATAAATAAATCCATTTGACTCTGAGCCCTTGTTCATTAAGATTTTATGGAATCTCTTGGTTGAAGAGGCATAAGTGGAATGAAAACTGACCTTAACTCTCTTCTCATTCAGAGACACTCTGCATTTTATTCCTGAGTCCAGGAATATAATATTTCAGTGACCTTGGGCAAACAGGACTTGGTAGTAGCAAGAATGGGTAGGAAACTTTCAAGATCATCCAAGGAGCTTCTGTATAACCTGCCGACAGGACCTGAGATCAGATTCTATTCCCATCACGTCCTATGTCTAAGCCTCTCTCCTACATCCCATCCTCACTTGGACCGGCATCTTCTCCACTGTTGAGATCATAAGACTTTTTTGTGTGCGTGAGAACTAAGTGATTGATTTTTTTTTTTTTTTTTTTTTTTGCTATTAGGTAGCAGGCTAATGGAAGTTTTCATTTTTGTCACCATTACAATCACTTAATTGAGCCTGGGTTTTGAGCTGCAAAACATTAGTTTATTCTATGTTTACACTAGAGAGAGAAAGAGAGAAAGAAAACGAGGGAGGGAGAAAGAGATGCTTTTTATAAAAAATGTCAACAAAATCTTTAACGAGGCTCAATGTGATTTTATTACACTCTTTGTTGGCTTTATACTCATAAAGCCTGACATCTACTGTATGCTGGATTCTGTACGTTGCTCTGTTCTGCTCTCTACCAGACCCCTTGTTGCTTGCTCAGAAGTATACAAAAAAGATGATATTTGTATAATTTTCCCTGTATAAGATCATTCACAAACTGATTTTGAAAGAGTATCAATAAATGCTTTTGAGTTTTGTTTTAAAATGCAATTAATTGTGTATGTGATTTGGGCTCAAACCTTGCAGGGAGAAAGAGCTATTCTAAATAACCCAGGTTTGTTAAATTAAAAACACAAAGAAGTCACTTGCCTTTGGATAATAAAGTTGGAGTGGGCTTCGGATATTATTTAATTTTTTCCTTTGCGAGGTAAAGCTACAAAGAGCTGTGAAGATTAAGGAACTGTTTAGTAGCAAAATGAGCAGGGGCTCTGTTTGCCTTCTTCACTGCTGTGTCCCTCCCCCTCCAGCAGTGATTCTCAGCTAGGTGGCATTTGGCAACATCTGGTGACATTTTTGGTTGTTTCAACTGGAGATGGGGGTTAAGAGTGCTCACAGCATCTAGAGGCCAGGGACGATGCTAACCATGCACAATGCACAGGGCTGCCCCATAGCAAAGAATCATTTGGTCCAAACAGCAACAGTTCAGAGGCTGAGAGACCCTGCCTATAGGATAAAAAAGCAATTGGCAGTGAATGCACAACCTCACTCCCGGGGTCTAAGGAGCTGGTACTAGCTGCATGCCCATTCTCTACAGGAGCCATATTATTACTGGGTGAACATTGATTCTTTCTGGGCAAGGGCAAAAAAACCACCACCACCCCAACCACCACCACCACCACCAAAAAACCTAAAAATACCTCACTCTTTTTATGTATAAAACACAGATACAATATATAAATGGATGTACAATGCATCTGTGACACTAAAAGCAATTAGGGAAAAAATGTCTAAAAAGTTGTCTTGGGAAGGAGTGGTAATGGTGGGAGGCGGAGGCGTGGGAGGGATCAGGGTGAGGCTGGGGAACGCTGAAGTAACATGATTGCAATTCTCTCCCTGCATCCTGTGTGTGGCGCTTGATGTTTGGAACAGGTGCCGGGCATGCGCACTACAATTCACGACTCTGCTCTAACCCTGAGTTCTCTGAGTTTTTCTCTCTCTGCTCACCGCTTTGCATGCTGGGAGGCAGGGAGGCTGCTGTAGGTCATTCTTTCACTGCCTCTGCTTTCGTTTTCTGCAAATGAAAGACAAAGAGACACAGGAAGTTGAGTGTGGAAGTGAGAAAGAATGTGAAGGGACAGTGTGTTGGCCACCTCCCAGATCAGGACACATTGAGAAAGGGGAGGCTGCTCAGTTTCCCGGCTGGCATGCATGATGGTGGTCAACAGCTGGACCGTCAGTGGGCGCACTGATCTCTCGCAGTCAGTTGTCAATCCCGGGGATGCTTTTGCTTGTTATATGTTTCTCAACCCACCCACGAGACCTGAGAGTTGATGACAGTACTCTCTGGACCCTTGACGGGAAGTTGTTTATCTCAATGATCTTTTTCTGGGTCTTCGTGAACGTTTAGTGGGCAGTAGTGAGAGCCTCCTGCAAAATGCCACTTGGATATTTTAACTTCAAGATGAGGTTTAATAAGTCTGTTTTGATTCATTTTGGATTTGTGGGTGAATCCAACCCATTTTTTGTTGTTTGTTTGTTTGAAACTATTAGCATCATTTTGTGTCTTCTAGGACAAAGTTTGGGGCTTCAAGGAAGCAAATCTGGGCTTCTCCAGATGAATGAGTGAGTGGCTTGAGGTAAGTCTCTTAAACATAAATGAGTATTTCAACGTCAGTGGCATGAGAGATTTGTTGGGGCCATCACTGGAGATGTGTTTGACCCAGGAGAAGTTTCTGGAAATGTATGTAGAGACAGTGCATCTAGGAATTTAAGGATGGAGAGGGAACGTTCAAAGGATAGTCCTTCCCGGACATTCCCTCTCCCAACACAGAACCCATGATGACTTTAGATGTAACAGTGCCTATTAAGCCAAAAACCTCGAGAAACAGGGCAATAAAAAATAATGAAATGCAATATTCAGAATATGTGGAAAAGCAATGATTTACTTTAATCCTAGGGACCAGGAATAATACACCTGCCTTGGAACAGGAGATGGCATAATGTTGGCATAACATTGGGGGTTTAATAATTTTTGACCACATTTTATAGACCCTTTCCTGCAATTAATGCTAAATAAAGTCAACATCTTCTCCACCTGCTGCCCTGTTTGAGGCTTTCATCAAGGGCGACCCCCCTCTCCTTCATTACCCAGGTTATATCACGGTCCTTGTTTAACGTGCTCTTCTTTCCTTTCTTTCTCTCCACAATCCCTAGAACTATCCCCTGCCCTATTTGTGGTCTGTGTTTTCCCATTCCTTCCTTAAAATCATCAAGCTACTTGACTTCCAAGTACTAGTCCCATTGCTGTGATCAGACAGTCACTTCTGCAGAGCTGATACCTCAGTACATTTTCCCCCTTAATGATGTGATATCATTTCTTCTTTTTTAAAAAAGATTTTATTTATTTATTTGACACAGAGAGAGAGCGCACAAGCAGAGGGAGGGGCAGGCAGAGGGGGAGGGAGAAGCAGACTCCCACTGAGCAGGGAGCGTGATGTGGGGTTCGATCCCAGGTCCGTGATCTGAGCTGAAGGCAGACGCTTCTAACACCTGAGCCATCCAGGTGCCCCAGTGGTATCATTTCTTCTCATCTTATTTTTAGTTGAAGTAAATTAACCCGAATGGCTATTCCTACACCGCCCCCCACACACAGAGAGACACACAAGCATTGCTATTCTTTAATTCTCTCTCTCTCTCTCTCTTCTCTTTCTTAGGTGGAGTATTGAAATGTTTAGAGTTTTTCTAGGGAATAGGATTCTCTGACTATGCTAGTGTAAAGTTTAGCCACTTTTGTCACATTGATGTCTTCTTTCAAGGATTATTGGACAATCGCTTGGGGGCTCTGGCCCAAGATCTCACCATGGTATCAACACTTGACCGGTCATAGAACATAATATGCCTGCAGGTGTGGAAAGGGAGAACCACCTGCATTCTAGCCTTTGTCTCCCCCGAGCCACACGTTGAGAAGTTCAGAGGAGAAGCAATGCAAGAGTAACATGAATCTTCATTTGGCAAAATTAAGGCTAACCAAGGGAGACACAGCCTGAGTTTCAGAGGGTGTGTGTGTGTGTGTGTGTGTGTGTGTGTGTGTGTGTGTGTGTGTG
>NW_027397112.1:2026563-2035527 GCF_003265705.2 Callorhinus ursinus
GTGTGTGTGTGTGTGTGTGTGTGTGTGTGTGTGTGTGTGTGTGTGTGTGTGTGTTTGCTTTTGGGGGAAAGAGTTGAAAAGTATTAGCTATAAAAACCATTAGAAATTTCTAGTTGATTCAAGTCAGTCTCAACATTTTTCAAAAATCTCGCCTAGGTTCTTGCTCTATTTTAGGCCGATCGAGGATATTAATTTTGGGGGGCTGTTTATTTAATTGTAGTAACAGTATATAAAGCCAATCTATCTAATCTCCTTTTTTTTTTTTTCTTTCAGTTTTTAAATCCCAAATGGTGAATGGTGAGCAAGGCTGCTGGTTTTATAGCTTCGTGAATTAGTTCAGCTGAAAAATATTCTGGCCCTTTCCATTTGGGAGTCAGTGGGGCTGGGAAGTGGGGGTGGGGGTAGGGCAGGATTTGTTAGCCAGCACTAATCGGTTCTTGGCCTCTAGCAATTCTCTGTGGCAGAATAAAGGGAAGAGATAATTATTCCCCTTAATCACTGCATCAATGACTGCATTTAGAACCTCTCCTTAAAGGCTGACCAGATTTCCCAGAGAATATTCTCAACCCTTCACTGATCTGATTTTGAAGTAAATGAATGTTCTGAAAATATCTGCTAGCAGGGTTTTGTTCGCCTGGGCCTCTCAGAGACAAGGAAGCTCCAGTGGCTTCAGATGGGTGACCTTTCTCATATCTGTCACCAGGCTGCTAATGAGGATGGGATTTTGCATCTTGGCAATTGGGTCTGATGGCAGGAATTACCAAGGAGCAGGATCCAAAGGCCAGTTGCCTTGACATCTGTTTCTCTCTCCCACTCTGGGCTTCCTTCCTTTCCCCGCTATGCCATTCTCATCTGAATTTGTGGGTTTGTGACTTTAGGAATGGATGAGTGAGAAGAAAAACAGGACAGAAAGAAGACAGTGCAGAGGCCACAATGTCACCATCTTCCTGAAAGGAATTTGGGGCCTTTCTGGGCATCTGAAAATACACGCAAGGAAAACACAGGGCTCGAACTTACTTTCCTCTCTTTGATCTGTCAGTACAGGAAGGTCAACGTCTTTGCAGAAAGCAAGCTGAATTTCCATGCAACTGTGGCTCAGGAGCTCAGTGTGTCAACAGGTTTTGAAAAATACGCTAGCCTCCCCATGATTCCTGTTCCTGAGATGCTCCCCAAATTCTCTTTCCTGATCCTGCCTGTCCTTCAAGGTTTCCCTCTTCCACGAAGTCTTTATTTTCCCAATTTAAAAAATTGTTAAATTTATTTTATGATGTTGTTACTTTTTTTTCCCATGAAGCCTTTCTGTTTACCCTTCTACAACAGGTAACCCTTCCTTGTGGTGAGTCCACCGAGTGGGCCCTAAGTTTATCTTGCCTCATTTATTTCTGTAAAGGTGTTAATTAATTATAGACACATATACTTACCAATTAGTTTCCAGAGAAACAGGAGTGCTCAGGGAAGTCTAAGGAAATGAAAAAACAAAACAGAAAAACTAAAAACACTTGCCCTTTGTTTCAGAGCCCAGAGGGAGAACAAGAGGGGGTGTAGTGAGTTTAGGAACTGGGAAACAGCTGGGAATTGAAAGCTAGCTCTGGGGAGACTTCCATGCTGGGTGACCCTGGGTCATTGACTTGACTACTCTGGGCCGGTTTCTCCAATGGTAGGTTGGAGATAATCCCAGGATCACTTTGTACTTTATCATGAGGTGAAATGAGTCAATCTATGTGTAAAATTCTTAGAACATTGCCTGCCCCATCACACAGGAAGTCCTGTATTGGCCTTAACTATTATTATTACGACCCTGGTAATATTGTAATGTTTGTACCTCCTTGTCTTTGTGCGGGCTGCCAGAATGCTCACTTAAAGAAGTAGCATACAGCATTTTTTTTTTTTTTTGAGTGAATTGGGGAACATCATCCCTATCTTAATCCTGCACCCATATTTGTCTTCTGGAGCACTGTTCCTCTAAATTATTTTAATGCATTTTTTATATGCAATTTTAAAAATTGCAAAAATATGCAATTTTTTAAACTGCCACGAATCCTTTTTGAAACAAAGAAGGGCATCAATCCATATATAATCAAGCTTTGTATTTCCAGAGAGCTTTCTATGGGCACGCCCTTTCTCTCCCACCACGTGGTAACCATGCTAAGGCAGAAATCACAACTTCAGTCCCTCTCATGTCCTCTGTAGCTCTTTGAAGTTCTGTTTGTACCTGATAGGATTGAGTGATTTGTTGCTCTTTTGACTTTTATGGGTTGCTATTCCTGATGTGTTGTGCAATATTGTTAGTATCCATTGCCTAGAGTTAGCAGGGGGCCAGAGGGGAAGAGTTGTATTTTGCATTTCACTTCCTCTGATTTCATTAGAGCTGAACCCAAAGACATGACGTATCAGGATGTCCTTGAGGCTTAGCCCACTGTACTTCAGGACTTAGGTTTTCTCTTAGCATCCACGGTAAGACATCCTGCAAGCAATCCATACGGAGTCTGAATTCTCTAGCCATGTGGAAAGGAACTGTGGGTTCATTTCATTCAACCTCTTCTTTTCTACTAAAGAGAAAAAGTGAGGACCGGAGAGTTGGCATTTGTTTGGGGTTGATAATAACCTCAGAGTCAGAAACAGGTTCTCTTTAACTTCATGTCTGCTCTCATTGCTCGAAGTACAATTATTGGAAAATGTTCCTTTACTTTTGTTTAAGTCCTTGGGATTACTTAAGTAAACTCATTAGTAAGGTTAAAATAATGTGTGCGTGTGCGTGTGTGTGTGTGTGTGTGTTGGGTGGATGGAAGCTGATGCTTCTTATTTTCAGAAAATCTTTCCAGTTTCCTGCATCAACACCAAAGCTGCAAAAGTTGCACAGATCCATCTACGAGAGAGAGCAATCAGAAACAATCTAAATGTCCATTAAGAAGGACCGTTCTAAAATAAATTGGGGTACGTTCATAAATATGAGGGGACATTTTGCTGTTGTGACAGAGACACAAATCACTGATGCTAAGACCATAGTTAATATTTACCGAGCATTTATTAAGTTTAGATACTAAAAGCCTTACATGGAATATTTCATTTAAGCCTGAGAAACACAACATAGATGGGCTCTATTTTTCCTGGGGCTTAAAAAGTTTGAGTAGTTTCTCGTTTCACTCTAAAGTTTTTTTTCTCCCCCAGAACCCATGCACTTCATCCTTTTGCTCTCCAACTTATGTGGAAATGTCTGCAATATGCCGTTGTGAAAAACAGAACAAAGCTGGTACATACTATTTTTTGTATGTGCTTAATTATGTGTGGGTGTGTGTGTGTTACCTGTATTCAAGCATCAGAGTTTTTGGAACTATATACACCAAAACCATTCACCTATTATCTGGGCAGTGGGTTAATGGATGATTCTCACTTTCTTTATGTTTTCTACATCATGGGAATTATTTCCTAGTTATTATATATACATGCATACCCATGTATAACTCTTTAAAGTTAAAATTTTAAAGGTAAATAAAATAATAACATGAAAAGCAGCAACAAAGCTGCCAGTTAGAAAGGGAAAACCCTATCAAAAGAATTATTAAGACCTTCCTTTTAAAAAGGCACCCTAAAAACTTGACTTCCCTAATTCAGCTTATATTTTCTTTTCTATTTTTCAAAAGTAGCCCGTGGTGGGAAACATAAGCTGCGGTCCCCTTCTAGATACCGTCCAGCCCTCTGAATGTGGGATGAAGACAGGCAAGGCAGTGTTGGGGGGGGGGGTTGTGCTTCAAGACCCCCATCTGAATACCCAGCTCCAAAGCTTCCACTTATGACCCTGGTTCAACCTGCCTTGATTTTCCACAGGGAAGCCAAAGTGGAAATTAGTCTTTTGGAAAGGGATTTTCAAAGTAGACTTCACTCAAACTCGGCAAATAATTAACTTTTCATCCTCTCATAAAATTTAGACTGTGGCTGGTTCAAAGCCCAGGACCCCGGGCCTTAATTGAATTGACTCGGTTTTCCATCCTTGTGAAGGATCATTCCAAACCATAACATTTAGCCAGGGCTGCCCTTCCTGGCGAGAACATAAGTGCCCATTGAAAGGAGGATCGCCGAGTCAGGACCGTGGCACGCAAATTGGGCCGGAGGGGAAAATGGGACACTCTCCGAAGGGGACAAAACACTTTCTGTTTCCTACGCTTTAAAGTTCAGTTCGAAGGCATCTCCGCACCACCGTGTCCCGGCCAAAGCAAAGAGAGCCGCCACTCCACGGCCCCCCGGCTGCTGCGCTCATCCTGGCTCGGGGCCTCCTTCTCCACGCCGCGGCCTGCGCGTCGCCTCCTCTCAGACCCAGTTTGCCCCTGCCCTCCCTGATTTTGGCCTCACTCATGTCCCCCTCTACAAGCACGACCCTGGCCCCCTGCCTTCTGAAATTAACCCACATCGCCAATTTCAGATCAAAATCGGTTATGCAAACAGGAAGCCCCAAAGGTGGCGATGGGAGTCATTCTCCAAAACTGAATGAGTCGCAACAAGACATTCTCTTGTTATTGGATTATACCTCAAACAACTGCCTGTGCACGAGGAGCTGAAATAACCAGAACAACAATGCGCAGAACAATGGGCTCCCAATTAAACTGTAGGACCCCTGAGGGCAGAGCGCCGGCTCCTCCTCAGTCACCTTCTCCAGCTGCCTTGGCACCTCGCTCTGCATGACTCACGTGCTCAGTAAATACTGGGTTGATGACACATTGTCTGCAGAGCAAGAGGAGGACATCTCCCATGCCTGAAACCTGGCAGCATTTAGATATGAAAGTGTGGCTTTCAGTAATTTTAAGTTCTTGAAAGCTAAATTATAAAGAGGTTAGATGTGTTTTTTCCCTGTTCTTTTGAAATCTTTCTGGTCTTGGACTGAGACGCTTTTGCAGTTGAGGTAATCTCTTAAAGACCACTGACATCTACTCAACCACGGAACATTCAGGCACGCCGAACCTTGGCATTGGTGATCCGCAGAAGGAAATGTAGAATTAACTTCTAATATTGAAGCTGACACTTCGGCTTCATCTCCGGGATGTTGCAGGGAAGAGTCTCTCTGTGTGGGATGAGAAATAGAATTTGTAATTCAAGGTCAGTGGAAGAAAACCCCTGGGTTTATTTTATCTGGACCGTGTTTCCATGATGTCGCTGCCGAACTGAGTTTTTTATTTGTGCCGGTTTATGTGGTGGATCTCTGCGAAAACCATTTTGAAAGACGCTGTTGTGGTATCTGGAGGCTTTGGAGGTGATTCTCCAGTGCGCACAAATATGACTGGAAGGCTACGCTTATGGATTTATAAAAGAGTGATTAAGTTCCATATCAAAGGGAAGTGCCTTCCCGGAAGAGGATGGGTTAACGTCCAGAAACTCAGCCAAGCTTCCAGGGAATTCCGTCCCTTTTCTTAGCTTTGCCCCTGTAGCCTGGTCCCCACCTACTCTCCCTTTTGCTTCTGCGTCAGTCCCTCCCTGTTGCTCCAGGCTAAATGTCTTGCTGTCCAGTTCTGGTTCTTAGGCACTGCATTTTGCCAGGCTACATTTTCACCGCTGATGTTCTTCAACAATTGGGTCTATCGGTTTTAAGGAAAAGTACTTGAAAATAGTAGAAGCTTATGGAAGATGGCAACCTGACATTTTATAGAGAGAAAAGCGACCTTTGTAAGAGATGGTACTTCTGTGTAAATATTGAATAGCTGAACACTGGTGGCTGACCTGCCAAGTTAGGAGCCGCTCGTTTGTCTTTATTAGGAAAGTAAAATTGGAGTTGAGAGTAGCTGGATCTTCAGGATTCCTCTCAGACAAGGAAGTGGCGAAAATGTCCACTCTTTATTGGGCATATCTGACAGCAAACAGGAGCACCTAGCGTCTCTGGCTTATCATAAGCCTGACTGTCAGCTCTGCATAAATAAGAGGGTGTGAGACTTGATGTGGGAAGCAGGTGAAGAGGAAAGTATACAGGAAGCATCATGGATGTTAGAAGGGGGACTGGATGATGATGACCATGATGATGACAATGACAACTGTCCTGAATTGTGTTCTTTTTATGTGCCAAGCTCTTTTGCATGCTTTATCTCATTAAATCCAGACAACAATCCCATGCAATAGGATCTGTTCTTAACCTAATATTATAGGGACAGGGAAAAGTCACTCCATCCAAATGACAGAGTCTGGATTCACACTTAAGTCTAGCTGACTCTAGAGTTTACATTCTTAATGAGCCTGGACTTTAGGGACCCCACTACAACATTACTTCTCACTTTTTGTTTCCAGTTCTCCTCATTCATGTTTTTTTTTTTTTCTCTTTTTAAGTACTTTTCCACCTGAGCCTGATTCTTTTCTTTGGTAATAAATGTTTAGAGCTAAATTAGGAAGTATTGGGAGGGAGTTCTTCCCATAAGCAAGAGCAGAAAGGCAAATGCCTGCAGCCAGCCTTGCCCAAAGGGGAGATGGACATGCTCTGTGCATTTCCTCTCCTGACCTTTGTAATGTTTGGAAAGCCACCTTCAAATTTTAATCCTTCCCACCCCAGACTTTGCCATTCGAAACACTCTCCCCCTCCTGGTTAGCTACTACCCTATCAATTTGATATTGACATTATCAGAGCCATGGGATATCCCTGTTTTTCCAGCAAAAGAAATGGACCGCACTGGGACAAACACCCAGTCTTTCCTGACTTTCTAGCTGGGTGTTGCTGCATTAAGAGTGGCTGGGTTTCCAGTCACAGAGTTTATTTAAATCTTGGTTGGAAATCTCATCTGCTCTGAGCCTTGGTTTATGCACAGATCCATAGCCAGGAGCAGTAATAACTACTTCAAGGGGTGCTTAGGAGGTCTAAATGAAATTTTTTTTTTAATTTGAAATATCTCTATGAAAGTTCCTGGCATATCAAAGGTACTCAATGAATGTCGTGTGTTATTAGCATTATTCTTATGGTTGTTTTTAATACGATGTTCAGCCAAGGTTAAGGATACGTGTGGCACCATGGGATGGCATGAAGGTTCTCTAAGTAAGCTGACCAACTCGGAGCATCAATGTGTCCAGAAATGGATGATCAGCTGCCACTGCAATCATGTGATTTCCCATTCAAGAGGCCACTCTGAGTTGCTTGGCTCAGTGTCATGCCGACAGCAGCCCTGCCCTGGCCGTCACATGACAAACGCATGTTTTAGACCAATGGTAAATGGCCAAATCCCTACCCCAAGCACAGAGTCCAAGTCAATGAAATGAGTGCAGTTCTGCCTTTGAACTCATGTTAATCCTCGGCATGTACCCAATTTTAACTTTTCCCAAGACTTTTATTTTCCGAGATTGATTATTTTCAGCAGATGGATGGGGTGTCTGCGGCAAGGCATTGCTCGTTGTACCCACAGCTCATATTTCATTAGATAAATATACTACATGGTGTAATCCTGGATTCTCCTGGGCACCCAGGCCTGGGAGACACTTTGAGGATAGAAGTCAATCAAGTCCAAGGGAGGGAGAGTTAGAGACGCTGGATTTAGTGTTGTAAAGGAGCACATCACTTCGTTTATTTACTCAGGTATTACACAGGTGGAGAGTCAGGCTACCCACTTAGTCACATGTCCACTCTAAGATATCATTGACTCTATATGGGAATCATATTTGGAGAGAAATAAAGCATACGTTTAAAATAGTCAACGATAGATGTGGGAAAAGGGTGAATTACAACTCCAAATATTTTTGTGTCTTGAAAATGTTCTTCAAATGAACACGTTTTTTTTTTCCCAAATGTTTTGGCTCTGAAGTCTTTTTCAAGCAGTGTGGAGTTTCTCATCCAAAGAAAGCTATGGTTGTGTAGATATCACACCTGAAATGTCTAACTTGGCTAATGTAGGGTCCCGAGACTATGCCATGATGATGTTTTGCCAGATACCAGCCGCCTTATTGTCTTTGCCATCATCGTGGGGAGAAACAATGATAGTGTAGACAAGCAAGTGTGTCCACATGGATGTGCATGACGCTGTAGGAAGCTGTTGTAAAGTGTCCACAGGTGTGTCAATCCATTAAAATGAATGCAATGGTTCTGTTGCAACAAGAAAATGCTACTCAAACTCAGTGTTTTTTTTTTTAAGATTTTATTTATTTATTTGACAGAGACACAGTGAAAGAGAGAGACAGAACAGAAGCAGGGGGAGTGGGAGAGGGAGAAGCAGGCTTCCTGCCAAGCAGGGAGCCTGACTCGGGCCTCGATCCCAGGACTCTGGCATCATGACCTGAGCCGAAGGCAAATGCTTAATGACTGAGCCATACAGGCGCCCCAAACTCAGTGTTCCTGACATAAAGATCTTAAACAAATCCATGAATAAAACCCCAAACAATAGAAATATGGAAAAAGGGAATGAACAGACAATTCACAAAAAGAAAAATACGAATTGCCAATGCATAAAGGAAAGATGTTCAATCTTAGTACCAATTAAAGAAAGAAAAAAATAACATGGCATCCTGTTTTCACAAACATTGGAGATTTTAGATGATTTTTAAAATTTCATTGTAAGTGTAGGGTGACAGCAATGAGAGGGCCAGCTGTCTCTTCTTCTACTAGCACCCCTTTTTAAAGTTATAATGGCTTAATGATACATTTTTATTATCTGGTAGTTCTTTTTTTTAAATTTTGTTATTGTTATGTTAAGCACCATATATTACATCATTAGTTTTTGATGTAGTGTTCCACGATTCATTGTTTGTTCATAACACCCAGTGCTCCATGCAGAATGTGCCCTCTTTAATACCCATCACCAGGCTAACCCATCCCCCTACCCTCCTCCCCTCTAGAACCCTCAGTTTGTTTTTCAGAGTCCATCATCTCTCATGGTTCCTCTCCCCCCTGACTTACTCCCCTTCATTCTTCCTCTCCTGTTATCTTCTTCTTTTTCTTTTTTCATAAATATGTTGCGTTATTTGTTTCAGAAGTACAGATCTGTGATTCAACAGTCTTGCACAATTCACAGC
>NW_027397112.1:2040527-2086783 GCF_003265705.2 Callorhinus ursinus
GAGGGTTCCACCCCCCGCTTAGCCACTGGAGCGACGTCCCTCAGCGGAGCCGACTTCTAAAAGGTCCGATTTTGTGCTCCGCGGCTCTAGCACTTGCCAGAAGCGGCCGACGGAGGCCCCTCCCCCGCCGTCTATCCTCCCGAATATCGCCTCGGATTCACTTCTCCGCACATCCTACCTTCCAGTAAGTGGTCGCTTCTCTGTTCAGAGCGTTGTTGCTACTCTCCTCTTCGATCTCCTGTTCAGTTCGTAGGTGTTCAGAATGGTTTGATCCCTATTCAGCTGAATTCCTGAGACCAGACGAAATCTAGGTCTCCTACTCCTCCGCCATCTTGCTCCGCCCCCTACCTGGTAGTTCTTTAATCCAAATTGCTTGTATTTGTTTTCAGAGACTTATTGGTTATTTTTGCATACTTTTTCCCCAGGTAAAGTTTAGAAATATTTTTCATCAAAATATACCTTTGGTGTTCTGATTGGGCAAGCATTAATCATATATATTAATTATAATTTAGAAAGAAATGACACATTTACAATGCCATCTTCCATCTTCAGAGCATGTATGTTGCTTATTTGAACACTGCTTGGTCCTTCCTCTTCTCACTTCATCCAGAACAAGAGGCAGGGACACTGCAGATCGAGCTCCTGTGGGGTGACTGACATGTCATTGTAAATCAATAATCATGGAGCAAATTAACTAACTGATAAATGAAGGCATGATCCAGGTGACAACAGCAATGACCAAAAAAATGAGTTCATTTCAATTATGTCACTGTTGAGCTTCTGCCTGTGCATCAAGGATCCAGATATACTGTGGTCCTTCTGTTCCCAGTACATGTCATGCAGTCTTACTTCTCTGGGTCTGGGTACCTGTGTCCCCTTTGGTGGAATCACTTCTATTAGCTCCACCTGCAGCAAACTTCACGTATTCGACTGTAAGTCCTCATCTTTGGGTCACTTCCTCCAGGAAGCATTCACAGATCCTTCTCCTAAAATTAAATTTGGCATGCATCCCACAGTATCAGTGTTTCCCCTGTGATGAAACAGGCAATCCTCTCTTATAAAAGAACCAAGCATGATGGCTCTGAAGCCAGGCTGCCTGGATGCATGCTGGCTCCATCATGCACTAGCCATGTGACTTTGAAGAAAAGGTCTCAGTTTTCCCATATATAGGAGTTTAACAGGGACAATAAAAGTACCTTCTGCATAGGGTCACTATGAGGATCACATATACTGATGATGTACACAAAGCGTTTAGAACAAAACCTAGCACCCAGCATGATAGAAGTGCTTGCTATCATGGTTACTTCTACAAGCTATCTTTGTACAAGCTATTCTATTCTAAGTTGCCAGAACATAGACAGTTTTACTCATTGCTTTATCTCCAATGCTTAGATCAGAGCTAGATATATAGTATGTATTCAATAAATGTTTGTTAAGCTAATGACTTGGTATATTAGATCTATTCTGGCTCTACTCTTTAAGGCAATGCTTTATTTATTTAACAGATGATTTAATTGACTATCCTGGTAAAATGGTATATTGTATTCTCGGTAACTTGTCTATTGTTTATATTGAAGGTGGTGGAAAGAAGACTTTTGTCTTTCTTCATGTTCTTCTGGATTGCAGCTTTTAACATTTAAAGCTGTCTAATGGGCTGTTGAGGAGGTAGTGAGACCTCTCTTTCTAGATAGTGAAATCCCCATGTCACTAGAGGTGTTTAAGTGCTCGATAAAGGGTTAGACTGGATGATGTGTCCATGTCTGCAGTTTGTGACTCTATATCTTCTGTTCTCAGAGCCCTTAATAAGGGCAGTTAAATGAAACCTTTAGCCTGACTGGTTTTCTACCTATAATAATTAAGGTTAAATGCATTTTGCATATGTTTAAGATGACTCTTACAATGATAAATATAATCTTACCCTTTTCCTGACTTGTGGGGGGACTCTGTGATGTCAGGTACTCGAAATGCATTTAAACACACCCAGCAATTGTTTGCTGCCATACCACATATTTTACCAGTCATTTAACTTGGTCGATTTTTAATAATACAAGTATATCGTATAAAGCGACACTGCAATTTAAACAAGGGCACATAATGTTTTACTAACCTCAAATTTGGAAAAGAGAAAGTGCATTTTTCCCCCCTGCTGCCCGCAGACCTAAAAATAAAAACTCTGAGAAGGATTCTGGGCAAGAAATCAGGAAGTCTGAGCTCTAGCCTTGGTTCTCCTATCGATAAGATGGGAAGAAAGCTTCACATTTTTTTTTTCTGCATATGAAACTTCAAAGTGCAAAGTAGTCTTTGTCAATCATTGGAGTTTAATGGAAGCCTGGAGCTGAGCCTCCTCTTGCAGCGTGCCATTCTCTGATACACCAAGGAGCTCCTGAAATAGTTCCCAGCCTTGCACAGAGACCCAGAACTGGAAAGAACACTCTGACTTGGTCTGGCTATGCAGATGAGTTCAGAGCCCGGGAGAAAACAGGATGTGGGCTCCTGAGAATTGTAATAAAGACAGAAAGCATTTGCCTCGCCATTGGGGTTTCCGTGTGAGGTTCTGCCTCTGTCACCCAATGTCCCTTCACCATGACACAAACAAGGAGAGTTATTCCCACCTAACGCAAAAATTCACTGGCAGTTATTCCATGATTTTATTGTAAATGCCTAATTTTGATTTCCAGTTCAAAATGTCTCCGTCTGTTCTCTTGCTGTTGATAATGTGTTTCCAAATAATCCCGCATCCCGTCGACCTAGAGAAAAAAATGTTCTTTCTAAGCAAGACAAAAATGAAAAATCCATTGAATCAATCAATCTTCATGCCCCTGCTCACTCTGATGGTCTCGTGTGCCATATCTATGTGATTTTGAGTCTGCAATAAAAAATTATGCAGACCTTTGTGGATACCTTCATGCACCTCCCACCTTATTTAAATTAGGCCCACCTGCTCTACCTGCTCATGACACCATTATCTTCCTTTCATAATACTTGACACAATTTGGGTGATTATTTGCTAATTGGCTCTTTCTCCTTCTAGATGTAAAAATCCATCAAACCAATGAGTGTGTCTGTCTTGTTTACCAGCTTTTTTCCCCAGCAGCCTACACAATGGTTGGGATAGCAGGCATCCAGAAAATACCTAGTTCAGACATTTATCCTGGTTTTTGTTTTAGCTCAGCAAAAGCAGTATTGGCTCAGGTAGGGGTGGTGTGGGTGATCACAGGAGAGTTCTGATTAAAATAAACTTCCCACTTCTCTTATTGACTTACTGATACCAGTTAAGTGCCGATTCTTTTGAAATTATTGTTTTGCCATTTTTTTTTTTGCTAACGTGAATATGGATGCAGAAGTTTTTAACTATTGTACAGTCAAATTCATTGAGGAAAAAAAATGTACAATGCCTAACCTTTACATCCTCTCACCATGGAGGAGGTTCATTGTGTTATTTTCAATTCAGTTCTTCAGGAATTCCTAAGAAAATGAAAAAGATTTGGGGGTTCAGTTTTAATCAAGTAGAAGAGAGTGTACGGTCGAATCTTCCATCCCCCTTAAGTTCAGCTCCTGTGATGCACCTAGCTCAGGCTTGATCTGGGGTAGACTCATTCATTAGGTAAACGGCAGGGGGGTGGGGCCGGATTTAAGCCACACACATTGTACTATCGTTAGTGAAGGGATTGGGTTGAGAATTTCTTGGAAGTAATTGGTGGAAATACATCACCTCTCTCTTATATCCTAATAGAGTTTTTTTTTCTTTTTTCATTTCTCCTTCATCTTCTTTTCCTTCTCTTCCTCTGTCTGCATTGTCATTTTCTGGCTGTTCTAGGACAAAGAGTGGAGAATATCCAAAAAAATGTTCTGAAATATTGTACCATTCAGAGACTTTCCAAATCAATTTTTGGTCATTTTTGATCAGGTTGAAAGAGGTTCAATCTTCAAAAGTAGAAGGCATTAATAGGGCAAACCTCTGTGGAGTCCTTTCAATTCCTTATTAAGTATCCAGAAACAGGCAACAGGCATTTAGATCTTTCTTTTTCCTTTTTTTTCTTTCAAGTGACTGTAACCACCATGCTAAACTAATTATATCATTTCCTAATTTATTTGGAATGTGCACTTGTAGAGCTATACATTTATATATCTATATATACTTCTAAGAAAAATGCAGTCAATAGTTACTAACTTTTTTTAAGTCACTTAATTCAAATGCAGCAGACCTTTTCCAAAAGCATAAGCACCTGAGAAGGGTGGGTTTGCGTGCTCCAAGGATCTGATTTTATAGCTTGCTTACTTTGCTCACTCTACCTCCATCTCCCGGCTGGGATCATACCTGATAAGGCACTTGGGCAATTGGTTCTGGTTTCAGCTGAAGTCTTACAGCCCCACTTGATTTATTTAGATTTTTCTGGTTACATACTAAATGCCAACTTCCAAGATGAGATTTATATTTTCCAGGTTTGCTGTCTTTCTCTTCCTGTGGTTTGCAGATTGATAGGGGAGAGTCATCTTGAAAGGAAAGCTGTTTTGTTCCCCTGGAAAATACATGGATAAGTGCAAATAGGGCTGACCCCATACCATTTGACTACAGGATCTTCAGGCAGCTCAGAGGTATCATTGCTGTCTCTAATTGGTCTAGCCTGCAGCATTCTGTGAGCACTCTTTTCGAAGTTTAAGACATTGAACAGTCTGATGGATACAACTGCTCTTAAATGAGGTTCTTTTGACATTTTATAAATAAGACTTTATTTTTTGGAGAGGAACCAAGATAGTTCTGCTTGGTGTTGAATTTCGCCTCATATAAGAATTTTCATCTTGGAAAAAAAAAAACCCTAAGCCATATTGTTTTTTTTTTTTTTTTTAAGATTTTTTATTTATTTATTTGACAGAAGAAAGAGATAGGGAGAGCAGGAACATAAGCAGGGGGAGTGGGAGAGGGAGAAGCAGGCTTCCCGCTGAGCCGGGAGCCCGATGCCGGGCAGCCATATTGGGTTCTTATTTTCTTTCAATATTTGAAACCGTGGGTGAATCAAGAAACAGTTTAATCCAGGGCACCTGGATGGTGCAGTCGATTAAGTGTCAGACTCTTGGTCTTGGCTCAGGTCATGATCTCAAGGTCGTGATATCGAGCCCTCCATTACCCTCCACACCAGGTGTGGAGTCTGCTTGAGATTCTCTCTCTCTTCCTCTGCCCCTCCCCAAAATAAACAAATAAATCTTTTTTAAAAACCCAGTTTAATTCAAATTCTTTTAACACATGTAGGAAATATCTCACTTTCAAAGGGGGTTGGGCAGAATTCAATAGACCCTAAGAGCTTTTGTTCCTGCCCCTCTGTCTCAGTCTCTCTCTCCCTTTATCTCTGTCTCTTTCTTCTCTTTTCCTTTCTGACCCTACAAAAATGAGGAAGAAGGATAAGAATGTTATTTAGCTGGAACAGATTGGAACTGAGTAAAGTTGAACAAACATGACTCTTCCACAATGAAATGTAAATTTGTCTAAGCAGTGATGCCAAATATTTTTTTCTTTCCGTCTCAATGGTAGCAATAATAGAGAATCATATTGGCCCAGTGATCAGCAGGGAACCTTGCCCAACTCCTGGTCTTAATGAAACAGAGCCTTAAACACACACACACACACACAAGTGCAGGTGCATGCATGGGCGCACACACATGTGCACAAGCCAGTAGTTCCTCGTGGACTGGCAACAGGTCAGAGTCTTCATCAGCAAGCCTTCAGTTACCTCTGTCCCATCTTCTTCCTTCCGTAATCCCACCCCTAGTCTTACTCCTATTCTCTTCCTTCTCTTCTTTTCATTCCCTATTCTGTCCTCCATCCCTGTTTTCTGGGTGAAATTTTCTAGATCTTTCCCCATGAGGTGATCTTTTCTACTTGAGTGAATATCAGATCCAAAGTATAAACAATGGCATCCCTGGGTCAGATCCATCCTGATAAGTTTCGTGATGGGTTTCTTTACCTCAAACGGGGTAAGTCAGGCACAGAGATTCTACCCTCTCATTACTGGGGCTTGATCTGTGAGCTATGCCTTTCCTCTACCCAGGAGTCAAGATGAGAGTGGTTTGAGTAAAATGAGGTTTTGCATCCATTTGAGATGTAATGAATCAACACACCTGGCTGGTGCCCAGATGTCTACACACCTGGCCTACATATTGTTCTGCAGCCATGTGTTGGGTTTGCTTATGTCCACTGGGCGTGGCCTGAGTGATGGCGGTGAAATAAAGCAGGTATGTCAATTGTTCCTTACGGTAGTTAGAATGTCAGGAGTGACGTGGGTTGGAGGCCTCTGGTACTTTGAGGAACATAGGGCCTTGATATTCAAAGGCAGTGACAGTGGTTTTCAATGTCTCTGAAGTGGTAGATCCCTCAGCTGTGTCTCCCAATCCCCAGAACACCAAAGTCTAGTGGGCTGCTGTGGGCGGGTGATGGCACAGAAATGAGTATATTCACTGTGGAGCCCTTGGTATTGAACTGAAAACCCTTTGATATGAAATTCAAAGAATCATAGGAAGTAGAGTGTCATTCTGCCTATCTTTATCTCCCTACTGAGAATTTTACCCAGTCATTATAGGTGGACCATTATTTAATTTTCTTTAAAAGCAGTTCTAAAAATAGATCTTGGGAAATACTTTGAACAACCTTCTCTGGAAATGTCTCTTGCTATTTGGCCTTTTGTAGTATTTTTCCTTCTTTCTAATTGAAGGATCTCATGCTTTAACACATTATTTTTTTCCCTTTGAAATTGGCTTATTACAGCTGATGAATCGGCCTCCAAAATGTTAACTCAACCTTACTCCTGTTCCTTCCAGCCATCAGTCAAGCTGGATTAGATTTTCCCAGTTGATAATTTCCAGTTCCAGTTCTGTGGGTCCAGTCTTCTCAACTTGTCATCACCTAAAATATTAGTTTTAAATTGGATAATGAAGATACATTACATCTCTATCAAATGCAGATAAAATAGCTTAATATTTTTATAGTCCTCTCCATGAAATGACTTTAGGGAACTTTCCAAAAATATTCTTCTCCCCCAAAACACAGATGAATCACTAGTGATCACCTGAGTCATCCTTCATAAAGTGAATTATGTCCGGTTTTCTGGGTCCCTGTTTATCTATTGGACATAAATCTCCAGTGTGAGAACTGTACCCCAGTCCCTTCCCTCCCCACCCAAAAAGCAAAAGTTTCCAAAAAGAAGTTTTCTCATACTGTATTAATTGCTCCTATTTTTTTCCAACCAGCCTTCTCTTCTGGGGCAGGGGGTGGAAGGAGGATTTGCTTGATAAATTCTTAAATTTGGAACATAACTCCACTGGAAATTTCCTCTTGTATGTTGCTGCCACCATTTGGAAAGTCATTTGCATTGTTGGCTAAGAGTTACCTGGACCCGGTGGGAGTGTGGGGGAGGGAGAGGGTTGTAGAAAGAAAGGACCCTGACAGGGACTCTTCAAGAATGGTACTGGCTGGTAGATGAAGAGAGATGAGGCATGAACAATCAGGAAGAATTCACCTCATTCTTGTGGCAAAAGCTATGGAGTTAGCATAGTTGAATATATAGTATTATTCTATCTGAGATGCTGTGTAGCTGAATAGTTAGCAGACCAGCTTTGGAGCCTGACCGCCTGGGTTCAAATTCCAGTAGTACCAAACAACTGTGTGATCTTGGGAGAATTACTTAACTTCCCTGTGCTTCACTTCTTCAACTATGAAAGAAGGTTAAATTTGTAGGGTTTTAAGAGAATTAACTGTTAACATAAATATATGTTGGCCCATAGCGAGCATCAAATAAATGTTAGCTACTCATGGTTGGATGGAACTTCTTGTTTCCCCCTACAGGGAAGTAATGCACCCCAACTTGGATATGAACCTATGACCATAGGAAGGAACCACTGTATTAAATAGTCTGGCCTTGGGGGTGCCTGGGTGACTCAGTCGGTTAATCGTCCAACTCTTGGTTTCAGCTCAGGTCATGATCTCAGGGTCCTGAGATCAAGCCCTGCATTGGGCTCCACCCTGGGCGTGGAGCCTGCTTAAGATTCTCTCTCCCCCTCCCTCTGTCCTGCTGGAGCTTGTTCTCTCTCTGTAAAAATAAATAGATAGATAGATAGATAGATAGATAGATAGATAGATAGATAGATAGATAGTCTGGCCTGAACTCATTAAACTGAAAGATCTGATCGACACTTTCTTCCTCAATTAACCTCAGTTTGAACCTTTTAAGATAATGGGTCTTATAAGAACTAACTATCTGAGCTATATTAGTAATCCATCTATCCATTCATCCAGTGAATATTAGTATAGATTATATACTCTTTTCCTAGTCCATGGGGAAATAAAGATCAAAGAGGCAAAGAGTGCCTATGAAGAAATCATGGTATAAAGTTGATTTAGTGATGAGTATCAATGATAGGGTTGTCAAACAAAATTCAAGAAACGTGAAATTTGACTTTCAGATGAACAATGAGTAGTGTTTTAGCATAAGTATATCCCAGATCTTGCATATCCTTTCAGGTCATCTGATGAGTCCCACTGACCTTTCCCTCTCCTCTTTTATCTCTGAAGCCACATGGTCCCCGGTAGGACCAGGCACACCAGATGGATTTACTAACTGGAGCCTCAGATAAGCTCCATTCCTCATGACAGGGGATAATGATTAAGCCAAGAACACTTTAAAGAAGTTCTCCAAATTGTAGGCCAAAACTTTGTATGTGACAGATGTTTTTTCCCTGTCTACAAAATCTGCTGTATATTGCTTCTCTCACACAATGTTTTTAACCGGTGGCACTTTAGTCAAAATAAAACATCTTCCTAAAATGAAACTATTTCTAAGTTCTCCACAAGTTCCCTGTGGAAATCCTGGGGGGGGGGGGTTCTACATAGAAGGAGCAACAGGATTTGTAAAATACCTTTTAGATCTGCCCCTCACATATTTACATACATATACATACATACATACACATATATACATATATGAAACAGTGCTCATCCCCTGGAGAGACAGTGACTGCTTGTTCACTTCTTAAGCAGCATGTGGCGATTAAGTGGAACATCCCTTTGCTGCCTTGAAGGTCTTGCACCTGAGTGTGTGTGCTTTTTGGGGATCTAACTGAATCCTCCCAGACTGGGTGGTTTCCTGTCTGGGCTGAACTCGCAAAACAAGGGAGCCAGTGGAGCTGAAAATAGCATTTGGCCTGATGGCCCAGGCATTGACCAAACTTGGAAAAGTTCTGGATTTGGAGGGGAAGAGAACACCCCAACATCAACAAGGTATTGAACGGATTGACTAATGATGTCACAATCCTAGGGAATGGGAGTTAGCATTTCCCTGTTTAGCTGCTTCCCTTATTTTACAAAGCTTCTATGATTTAATTTCTTGTTTTATCTTGTGGTTCTTCTTCCCACACTCAACTCTGTCACCACCCACCCACCACCATCCACTGGCAACTTTAGTGCTGTACCACTACTCTAAAAAATACTTTGGCAATTTCAGGAAATGCAGTGACTGACATACAGTTGGTGTTCAATAAATGTTTGATGGATGCACTGCAAACTGAAGAGTTTGCCACTATTGCCACTCTGTGTTGGTCAAAATTGGGTATTAGGAGTGAAAACAAATACCATTAAATATCCTAAAAGTAAGTGGGAAGAGTCTCACTTAATCCATGTCCTCAAAGAGGATTAACTTGTGAGAACATATGGCAAATCTGCTTGATTTATCCTGCTCTTTCTCTCAGTGGCTTAACAGAAGGAAGGGCTCTGTCCACAAAGTGATAAGTGGCCTTTATCTGTATAAAATTCTGATGAAATCCTCATCCATGTCCCAGTAGTCTCTCCCAAATGCTACACCCCAAGAAATAACTAGATTCACCAAGTCTTTGCTGCAAAATAAAGCAGAACGGCTTTATGCATGTGTTGTGAGTCCTAATTAATTGTCACTTGTAAAGTAATTTGCGGTCTGGACAAGAGATTCCATTAGTGTATTTTTTTTCCCTTCAACAAAATTTTCCACTGAGTAATGACTAACCTTTTTATTTCAGTGGAGCCACTGGTAACTGGTGAAATGAGAAGCCAAAGCTCAACAGCCTAGATTTTGCTGCTATGGTCTTGAACTATTTCCATTTCCTCTTTAGAAACATCAGGCTGCATAATTTTTTTTGTGTCTGCTGAAAAACTCTGGTTTGTCATTTTTTCTTCCACCACTTCTGGGTTATTTTTTTTTTCTTGGCTGCAATGGAAACTTTCATACTAGGCTACCATGGAGGTGATCAAATATTGAAGAGGGTTAGAGATGAACAACAGATTATTTTCAGATAGTAAATAAAGCACCACAGGTTGTAATTTGGGGACTTCTAATATAATAGAACAAATATTTGTTAAAAATGAGATCTTTAAGTCTTAAAGTCACATTTACGATAATTTATCAGACTTTTTTTTTTGTTTTTTGTTTTTTGCTGTCTACTTCATCACATGAAGAATATCCAGATGTCAATCTCTGTGGACCCAAAGATTAGCTGAGTTTCAATATTCTTGCTAGTATAATAAATACAGATAATAACAAGTGTTGGTGAGGACATGGAGAGACTGGAAGACTCTTAAACTGCAGATGGGAATGTAAAATGGTGCAGCCATTTTGGAAAATAGGTTGGCAGTTTCTTAAATATAAATTTACCATATGAGATAATAATTCCATTCTTGGATATTTACCCAAGAGAAATGGAAACATATGTCCACACAGAGACTTGTACATGAATGTTTAAAAAAGCATTATTCATAACGGCCAAAAAATGTAGCAATTACACTACTAAGGTATTTACCCAAAGGATATAAAAATACTGATCCGAAAGGACACATGCACCCTGATGTTTATAGCAGCGTTATATATATATATATATATATATTTGATTTAAATATATATATATAATGGAAATACTCAGCCATCAAAAAGAATGAAATCTTGCCACTTGCAGTGATGTGGATGGAGCTAGACAGTATTATGCTAAGAGAAGTAAGTCAGGCAGAGAAAGACAAATACTATATTTTTTTCACTCCTATGTGGAATGTAAGAAACAAAACAGATGAAAATAGGGGGAAAAAGGAGGGAGAAGCAAACCAGAAAACAGACTCTTAACTATAGAGAACAAATTGAGGGTTGCTGGAGGGGAGGTGGGCAGGGGGATGGGTTAAATTGGTGATGAGTATTAAGGAGGGCACTTGTGATGAGCACTGGGCATTGTATGTAAGTGATGAATCACTAAATTCCACGCCTGAAACTAATATTATACTGTACATTAACTACCTAGAATTTAAATTAAAAACCTGAAAAAAAACCCCAAAACAATCCAGATGTCCACCAAACAATTAAGAGATAAAGTGTGGAGTATCCCTATAATAAAATACTGCCTGGCATTAAAAAAGAACAAAATATTGATACATGTTATAACACGGATGAATCTCAAAAATATTATGCTAAGTAAAAGAAGTCATATGTAAAAGGCATGTATAGAACTATAAATATTATTTCACTCTATTTATGTGAAATGTCAATAAAAGGCCAATATATAAAGACAGAAAATAGATTATTGGTTGCCTGCTGCTGTGCATGATTTTTACTATTAGTTCTGTAACACTGGGCACAATCCTCTGTTGGAGTTTACCAGCCTGCAAGATTTGATTAATAGATCTCTAACTTAATGAGTTTCTGTGAGTTTCCATGTTGTTGAAAGTTTTAGTGGGGCAACTCTTTAAAGCCCAATTTGCTTTGAAAACCTAGAGCTTGATGAGATTTGCCAAGTGGAATGAGAAGACAATACCATGCTAGTATACAATTCACAAACAAACAGACCTTATTATGATTTGACCAGCCTTTGGTCTTTACCTGGTGGACAGGTTGCTTGGGTAATGTGGTCTTCTGTCCACAGCCAAGGGATGTTCAACCTATCAGGAATGGCAACTGGCAGGTTTTTCTAGGGGCTGTTAGGCAACACTACATCAGCAGCTCCTGGCGTTTGCCATGGAGTTACTCAGGAGATTTCTTCCTTTGGAATACATTTGTAGAAAACTGGGTTTATTAAGACAAGATTGCTTAAATACTGCATGACTAATTCCCTATTTATCTAGAAATTTTTGAAAACATAGTCAATTTCCCTCTTGACTTCATTTTTACTGTGTGAACTTGACCTATGCTTACAATAGCATCTTTATGGGTTATTGTGTTTTATACTTTACGCCTTATAAGATAGTTGGGGAGTGACATAGTGTGACCCAAGGGGATGTGTTTGCTTTATTGACATGCTTTCACATTACAGTGTCTTGGGAGGTGTACTGTTGTCACCATGGGACCTCTTGATAAATGGTCCAAGTATCTCTACGTCAGAAGGTGGGAGATGCTGAGAGGATCAGAGAACCCTGTCCATAATCATGGCTCCTCACAGAAATGGTGCATCCTGAGACCTTGTTTCTAGCCATTGTGAAGTGCTCTGTGTTCCTGGCTTTTATTCTCTGTACAATCCAAGTACTCCTTGAGATATTATTCCATGGGGTTTTTCTTGAATTGAAGGGAGGTTTTAAAAAATAATCCAAATTCATGAAGAAGTTTGAGTCTCCTAAAGTTCACAACTCAACCTTGCCTCAAGGAGGGTTATCATTTCATTTGCCCTTTCTTCTTCCAGATGAGGCCATAGAAGCCCAAAGATGTGTGAGTTAGCCCAATCCACACAGCAAATGTCTAGTAGAGTCAGGCTAAATCTTAAACTCCTTGGGGTCTAATTCCTGAAAACACTATCTCCTCTTCTTAAAAGTTACTTCAGGAATGATTTTGTTCAATTTCAGAGCTGTCGGGCATTCTAGTTCCTCAGAGATGGTTTCTTGATAACATTCTTCCTTAAGCATAAACTCTTAAGTAGTCTGCTTTCTTTACCAATAAGCCCCTTCAGTGCTCCTCAGTCTTGCTGATAGACCATGTGTTCTTTTCAGTAACAGAAAATCAGGGATGAAAGTTTTATTTGTAAATGCTAACTGAAGAATCTAATCGAGGGGGCACCTGGCTGGCTCAGTTGGTAGAGCATGTGACTCTAAATCTAAGGGTTGTGAGTTCAAGCCCCACGTTGGGTATGGAGCCTACTTAAAAAAATTTTTTTTTTAATTAAAAAAATAAAATAAGAGAAGAATCTAATTGAGGACTGGATTTGTACTTAAAGATCTTTAACCTGTATCATAAAGATCAGTGACCTTCTGGAAAATTAAGAATTCTCTGTGTTTCCAGGCTCACAGCATTTATTATTGTCAATCTTCTAACACAAGTTTCTACAGTTCTCTCCACTAATGGCTTCTGAAGTTGGAACTGTGCATTAGCTAACAGCATTTTATGTGTTGACTGGAACATAACAATTCTAGTGATTTGGAAAAGCTTTCGAAATTCTACAGTTGAAGTACAGGTTGTCAAGAATATCATGTGCCTCTATGTCAAAAGCATTAAAAACAAAATAGACAGGTGCTATCTTAGAATAATTAGTTATAACATTGTTAGGTAGAAATTTTCCCTAATTTAAAAAAAATTTATTTATTTGAGAGAAAGAGAGAGAGGGACAGAGAGAGAGAGAGAGTGGGGGGAGAGGCAGAGGGAGAGATTCTCAAGCAGACTGCCCATTGAGCATGGAGCCTGACACAGGGCTCGACCTTATAACCCATGAAATCGTGATGAGAGCCCAAATCACGAATCAGACGCTTAACCGACTGAGCCACCCAGGCACCCCAAATTTTCCCTAATTTTTAATCATACCCTATTTACTACCACATGAGCATGTTTACAAAAGATCTGTCCTCAGTGGGAGCTACAGGGGATACTCAGTTATTGGCAAGAAGAAGAAAGTTTTAGTGTATTCTCATTTGCAAAAACAATTGAAGCAGCAAATCTTTCCTCAGTGGGAAAGAATCCTTAGGAGGGCAGACCTGGGGGAAAGAGACAGGGATAAGGAACTAAGGATAAGGAACTGGGACCAATTCAAGGAGATTCTTTGGTTTGAGAGGCAGTCCAAAAAGCAGGGAATGAGGGAGTCATGACACTCTTCATGTAGTCTGGCTTCTGTGAGAGTGTACTGGGGCAACATGATTCAATCCACAATTTTTGAGAGCCAGTGAAATCCAAAACCTTGATAGATTGCTTGGGAGTTACAAAAATGGATAAAACTGAGTGCCTGTCTTAACGGAGCTCATAGCTCCTGGAGCAGCTTTTAAGGTCCCTGAGGAAGCTTGGGAGGGTAAGCACTTGCTATGAATCAAATTGTGTCCCCCCAAAATCACATGCTGATGTCTTAACCTCCAGCATCTCAAAATGTGACTGTATTTGGTGAAAGGATCTTTAAAGAGGTAATTAAGTTAAAATGAGGTCATGAGGGTGGTCCCCAATCCAATATGACTTGTGTTCTTACGAGGAAATTTGGTCACAGATGCACACAGGGGAAAGACCATGCAAAGACACAGAGAGAAGAGAGCCATTTACAAGCTAAGGAGAGAAGAAGGCAAGAAGAAGCCTCAGAAGAAACCAGCCCTGTCACCATCTTGATTTCAGACGTCTAGACCTCAAAATTATATGAAAATAAATTTCTGTTGTTTAAACCACCCAGTCCATAGGGCTTTGTCATTATGGCCTTAGAGAACTAATACAGCACCCCAAATAACTATAATACAATGCAAATGCTATACTGTGGGCATAAGTCCTACGCCGACTTAAGAGGAGGGAAAGGTTATGTCCTTGTTTGAAAACCAGGAAGGGCTTGCTAGAGGAAAGAGCATTTGAACTTGAAAGATAAATAGGATTTGAAATGCAAAGCTTTGGGGGGTGAGCATTCTAAGCAAAAGGAACAGGACAAGGGAAGTTGATAGAATTCCGTAGGTTATTTGGTTTGGGGCAACTGAGGACAATGCACATTGGCTGAGGTGTGTTTATTATAGGGGGAAACTGAACAAAAGAGGAGAGGAAGCTGAATGACCCTGGATTCTAGGTGAAGGAACATGGAGCTTTTCTAGTTGATATGCAGTAGGTTTATTTTCAACTAATTACTTAATTTAACAAATATTTTTAAGGCTTATTTTCAACTAATTACTTAATTTAACAAATATTTTTAAGAAGGTCAACTTTGTGCCAGGCACTGTCCTAAATAAGCTTGGGATATTCTAATAGCAGAGAGACAGACATCTCTGCCCTTGTGAAACAAAGACAGGCAATAGATCATAAACATAATAAATGATGTTATGTCAATGAAATATACTACTTCAGTCATAATTATATTAAGCATAACAGACTTTATAGTATGTTGGAAGAAATAAATTCTATAGAAAAATGTATAGCAGCACAGGGAGTATCAGGAGTGTGGGGGGGTGGGGTGGGTTGTAATTTGAATAGAATAGTCAGAGCAGGCCTCATTGAGAATATAGCATTGGAGCAAATCTCAAAGGAGGAGAGGAAGCGAGCAATTATGCTATAAGGGCAGAGGAACATTCCAGGCAGAGGGAACAGTCGGTGTGAAGGTGGGGGGCTATCTGTTGCACATGGGGGCAGTTACACAATTATCCACTGGCAAAATAAATGGATGTTGATACTGTTATCAGAATGAAGGCAGCAATTAGGATATTAATGCCTAAGCTGCATTTTTACTCCTGAATGCTTTTAAATTGATGACCTCAACCTCTTGCCCTTAAAACAACCCCGACGAAGGTGGGAGGGGCAGGGAGAATGATCCCTGTTTTATAGATGGTGAAATGGAGTCCCAAGACTTTATGTGATTTGCCCAAGGTCAAAATACAAGGCCTGGGAGTCTCTCTGCCCGAGAAGGAACAACACCTCTCTGTTGTCCTGTGGGGCCTCTGCAGCAGGGGGTGTAATGAAGTTCTCAGACAGAGAGTGGGAGGACGCCTATAAAAAACAATTCTGTGACATCAGGACTGGAGGAAATGCCACCCCCACCCCATTCCATGTGCTGTGTGAGCTTCACGAAACTAATGACTCTCTCTCCTTAGGAGTTTCAACCCCACTGCTGGCTTCCCCAGTGGGATTCTAACACGCTGGTCTCCCGGTGTCGACAGGCGGTAGAAGGAATGAATGTGATGCTCTGATCCTTGGACCTTGGTGTTCTCTTGGGCTAGAGGCAAAAGGTGATTTAGATCCCAAGGATGGTAAACCCTGTCCTTATCTGAGTAAGGAACTTGCTGTCACCTCCCGCAGCACTAAGGAGAAGAAGGGTAATCTGCGAGAATGTGTAATGACAAACAGAAGCCATCTGAAATCCCCAAGTAGCCTACAAACACACACCGCCCGGGCATAAATACTACCCTGGTTTTTGCTTTAACAGCGTCTACACCCATGTAACCACCTTCAGTCTCGTTCTCCTAAACCCATGGCTGTGCCTCTCGGAGATTGGTCAGCAAAAGCTGTTTCTACAACTAAAATAATTAAAAACTGAATTTGATCACAGGGACTTCAAAATGAACCACAGAAACATACTCTGTCTTTTCTTGTGGCACATCCCTAAAGCAATCTCTATTGCTCTTTTCATCACAAATGAGTTACGGCTCATAAGGACTCTTTGGTTGAGAAGAAATAAAGTAATTCTGTTTCACTCTTTCTGTAACTCCTTTAGCCAAGTTGGCGAGTGACAAAGACCAAAATAATAAAAATAAAAATAAAATAAAATGCACAGCAATGTACACTAACAACTTGGTGAGAGAGGATCCTTTATTGTCTCTTTGCTTTTCATTCCCAGCCTGGCTATGGGAACCAAGTGCATTGCTAAGTGTCTATAGAACAATTTTCTTGTGTGGATGCATAAAAGGAGAAACAAAGCAAATTCTTCCCACTTTTTTTTTTTTTTTTATCTTTCTTCACAAAGACAGGGCAAAATCCCTTAGTTCCGCTTTAATCATCTGACTCATGACAAGCCTTCGGATTCTCCAAATAGCTGTGTCAAATCAGATTTAAATTTTGATTCTGCATTGGAAGATGGAGCCAGATTCTCTGGTGATCTGAGAGTCAGTCCCTTCTTGCTCTGTTCTGCAGACAGCAACTCTGACCCTCATGCAAGGATCAGGGGCGGGGTTAAAGAAAAGGTGGGAAACTGGTTATTGTAAAGATGTCAAGTGCTTGGAGCCGGCCGGCAATGGTATTCTGAAGTTGGTAATGGGTGCTTGTGTGGAATAATGTGCTTGCACTTGGGTAAAATATGTCCAAAGAGGCCCCTTGTCTGTGCTGTAACTGAGTGGCTTCCAGAGAAATGGGTTCCTCGGCCAGCTTGCTTCTGCTGGCTTCCCTCAGTAGACCAGAGCATGGATGGCATTTGAATGGTCCCAGGCCACACCTTCTCCTTTGTATTAAAGCAACATGGTCATTGTTGATATCGTTGGGATTTTCTAATAGCAAAAGGGACAGACAACTCCGCCCTTGTGAAACGGAGACAGGCAATAGATCAACCAGCAGGCTGTTGATACTTGGTTGACAATTTATTCTCTTTCTACCTACCTCCTCTCTCCCACTTGGCCTCCAAATTCTCAGAGTTATCTGTCCAACCACCTACTCTCCTCCTTAGCCTGCTCTCAGGATGTCTGGGAGCGTGGCCCAAGGACAGAGAGTGGGATGCAATAAGGAGTGATATCAGAGGGTGGAAAAGGGGTTACGAACTAAACAGGAAGACATGTGTGGGCTAGAAGAAGTTACTGTGTACTCACCAGAACTCCTCAAGGCTCTCTGAAAGCATCTGAATGTCTGTCAAATGGCAAACTACGTGATGGAAACAGGAATACTCTGAGGGGCTCTCAGGTATGCAGGCTGGGGCTGCCAGGATTATCAAGTAAAAATAAAGGATGTCCAATTAATCCTGAATTTCAGATAAGCAACAAGATTTTTGTTTTTAGTGTATGTATGTCCCATGCAATATTTGGGACATTTTTTTTTTCCTGGTATACATCTCATGAAATGTGGGACCTACCTACTTATATTAAAAAATTATTTATTTGAAATTCAAATTTAGGGTGCCTGGGTGGCTCAGTCCATTGAGTGTCTGCCTTTGGCTCAGATCATGATCCCGGGGTCCTGGGATTGATCCCTGCTCAGTAGGGAGCCTGCTTCTCCCTCTCCCTCTGCCCCTTCCCTCCCCTCCTGCCCTCTCTCTTTTGCTATCTGTCTCTCTCTCTCTCAGTTAAATAAAATCTTAAAAAAAAAAAAGAAATTCAAATTTAACTGGGCATCCCATATTTTATTTGGTAACCCTGAGTCAGACTCTGTACTAAAAATATAAATAAATCAAATTTTTAAAAATTTTAAAATTTTTGTTTGAGATCGGCAAACAATGGACATGAAGCAATTTTTCAAAAAGTGTATAATTCACTTCAAAAGTCACTCCAAATATTTAGTGGTTCTTTAAGATGCTTCCTACCTACCATCCCTCTTTAGAAATACTGAACTTCTGATTTCTCCAGTAATACTGAACTTTTGATTTCTCCAGTAATTGCTCATATTTATGCTTCTACTCCATTTCATGGACGGTTTGCTCTCCTGAGGCTCTTTCCCTTCTCAGCATGACTAATGTTTAGATAAGTTTTAGCCAGCTTGGACGTCACTTCTTCAGTCCCTTGTGAACTCAGCGAATTCCATCAGAGGTCACTCTGTCACCAGCAATGACCACTCATATAGATGAAGGTTGATTAGGCAGGGTGGGGACTGTGGTAGATGGTAGCATTCATACCATGTCTAAGTGTCTTCAAATTTGGATCTATATATTTTCATATATACAGTGTATATATATATATATATATAAATATATATATATGTAAAATAGATATATTTTTATATGTACAGGATCTATATATGTTATATATATACCTCTGGCTCTAAGGCTTTCAATCTCTACTCAGGCAATCCTGCCCTTCCTTTAGGTTCTTTTGTACGTCCATGTTTATTTTTATAAACTTGACCATAATTCTTCACTGGTCTGTTTCCTCCCATTTTACTGTCAAGTGCTAAGGGCAGGACCCTGCCCATATCATCCTTGTACCCCAGGCATGTAGGACATGCCTGCCTCTTACTGAACGAGGGCTCAACGGACATTTGCTGAATGGCTGATGGCTGGATGTGTAGATGGAGGAATGAGCTTTGCCTGGTGCCCATTGCCATGGCTCCTTCAGCTCCAGGACTGGGAGTGGTATTAAGGAACCATATTTGGTCTCTCCACTTAATATATCCTGATCTCCGTATGTGCTTGTGTGGGGACAATACATGGAGGCCTCCGTACTCTGAACCAAAAGAAGGATGAGAAATTCTCCAGCAGTCATATTTCATTTTCTTGGGGATAAAGGACTAAGAATGATCATGGTCCCCCAAATTCTGGCCCCCTCTCCTCCACACATGCTTCCATAGGTAAGCATACGTAGAGTCTGTTTTGCACTTTGTATTAACTGTTGCTGTTATGACTTCAGCCTTATGTTCCACCTCATTTACAACATTGGGAAAAGAAAATGCTCTTCATCTTATTTTGTCTAACATTGATTTTGTTTTCTTTTTCTGCAACTTCAGTAAGCAGTTGAAATCATTATCCATAAAAGTGTAAATGTTTTCAAATAGATTTCATTTAAATTCACAGAAACATTTCACATCCAATTATGCAATCTTCCACCCATTTCTACTTCTCCTCTCCACAGTGGGAACTTTGGCCACCTTTTGGTGCTAATTAGGACTGAGGCATGGGTTCAATCCTTGTTTGGGATATTTGGATTTCGTGGGGAAATTTTTTGATCTGGGGCCACAGGGTGAATGAAACCTGAATCCTGGTCAATCCTCTTGGAAACTCATTAGAGAGTGTGCATGACTCAGTACATAGGCTCTGCTGGAAAGCAGCTAAAAAGTGAACTTGAACTCACAATGTTGGTGGTACTGTAAGACATCAGGCACACAGGCAAACATGGCACACATTCTTGACACAACTGGCTTGGCACCATGTGCTTCCCACCAGGCAGGGCAGAAAACATGCCTTCCTCAGCCTCACCCTCAAGGCTGCCCCTGGGAATGTCCTCAGGCTTGGCCCCCAATCCCTTATGTTGGGACTCAACACTGGATTAGGAACTTATTCTTAAATTTGATGACTTGGTGCTTTAAGTCTTTCTTTGTTCCTTAGTCTTGGGTGGGGTACGCATTCATTCACTTATTCACTCATTCGTTCACACAATAATTTATTCCAACAATTATTTATTTAGAATCTCCTATGTCCAAACCCGGAGGATGCCTCCACAAATGAAACAGACACAATTGATACAGTTGGGAACCTCCTATTTAACACAAACAATAAATACATGAGCCCATACACATTTACTCATCAGATAAGGATAAAGAGCCTAAAGAAATCTGAATAAAGGGCAGAGCAAGGACAGGGTGCTGTTTAGGGAGGAATACAGTTTCTGGGTTAGGTGCCTGGATTTGAATCCTGTCTCAACATTTACAAATGGGTGACCTTAGCAGAGTTACCTAAGCAGCTGTGCCTTTTTTACCACATCTATAAAATGGGTTCTTCTGAGATTAAATATATCAAAAAGTTAGAATTGAGCCTGGCTCTGTGAGTGTTGCCTGTTCCTGCTTCTTTTTGTCCTGATGGCACCTCTTTGCCTGACTATGGCTGTGTCCCAGCCTCACTTTCCACACCAACCCAATGAATCTAGAAATGTTGGCTCTTTCTTGAAATGAAATGCATTGTAGATGCCTAGTGAGAAGAAATTACTTTTAAGATGTCACCCACACCAATGGTAGGGGAAGACAGGATTAACTTTGAAGATTCTCACAGATAATTCAAAAGTAAGAAGAGATATTTAAAAATTTTCTGGTGAACATGTTTTTCTTTCTTACGTATGACATTATTATATGAAACCATGTAAAATCATTGATACTTATTGTTGACCTATGAACTCAGCAATTTCATATGGTTAACCTTATTAAACAAGCAGATAGTAGGTTGGATTTCTTATTTTTTATCCAACTGAACATCTCACAGCATCAATCTGATTTATTCATTTACTCATGTTTAACAAGTGCCCACTGACCTTTCCCAGTGCTCCATCCCATGGCTCACAAGTGGTCAGGTTCAGCTGTTTTTGTGAAATTGCTTTTTAAAAATTAAAAATAACACAGTTATTTGTCACCCTTAACTCACACTTAACTTTCATCAGTCAGCCATTAATTTATTTCCAAGTACAGGTCAGACTGCAGAAATAAAGTATGACTAATATCATCATTGACCATAGAGATAAACATTAGTATAATAATTTTCTTCTATCTCACAGAGAACATGTGCACATGCGTGTGTGCACACACATGATGGGTAGATAACATAGACATAAATAGATAGGAATGTAGATAGAAGTTTTGTTTTGCTACAACACTCTTAACTTTCATTCCCAATCTTATTATCCTAATATTTAATTCTTTTATGTCTTATAATCTTTTAAAATCCTTTGTAATAAAGGAAAGTTATGCTAGTCCAGAATCATCAATTTAAGCAAGATGACCAACAATGTGTGAAACGTGTTTTCTATATATGATTACATACAACTAGATAGATTTAATTAACATTTCTTTGCTTAACAATATTTCTGTCTTTGTGTTTATGTGACTGCGCAAGAAGGAGGCACTTCAGTGAAAGCCTGAAAGCTTCAATGGCAGATTAGCTGTCCCCAGCTCTTGGTCTCTCTGGATCTCTCTTTGTCTCTGTTTCTCTGGCTTCCTTGCCTGACTCAAAATTCCAGACCACAAACCCCGAAAGGTTAGAGACCTGTGGATGGGGAGCTGATGTGTGAGCATCTCTGAGTCAGAGGGGCAGGAAGTGTAACCAAACAATTTCTGAACCATGTGTTTTCCATCTCAGGGGTTAGTTCGATGGGTTACCTGCCAGCCCCTAATTAGTGGGTGTGAAACATCTTTGTTACCTCAGGCTAGTGAGCTGAAGTTAAGACTTTATTCTTACTGTGACTGATGGAGAAAAGAGGGTCCCAGGAACAGCACAGCTTGGGGAGAGGAGGAATGCTCCTCAGAAGGTCACACAAATGTTTCTGTATCTGGAAACAGTGTATCTCAGAAAACTATTTACTATTTCAACCAAGTCCACACCTTTAAAACATTTTTAAAGATTTAATCTTATTTAAAATTAGGGAAAGATGAGGATTTATTTTCTTTTGGAAGGATTTTTTTCTCATGTGGGCCATTTTAGATCTTCATTATAAAGAAATTATAGAAATCATTAAGAACACTTATTCTTGGAGGACTAGGAAGGATGGCAGAGGAGTAGGGGGCCCTATTTCAACTGGTCCCCGGAATTGAGCTGGATATCTACCAGACCACTTTGAGCACCCATGAAACCAGCCTGAGATGTAAGAAGATCTGGATCTCTACGAACAGAATATTGCAGGCGGTTGGTTTCGAGGTATGAAGCGGGGAGCCCTGATTCCGTGGGCAGATATCGGAGGATAAATGGCAGTGGGAGGGAACCTGGCCGTGGGGATCCTACACCGCCGGTGAGCGACAGCCTCGCGCACTGGGGGCAGGGCACAGACTCGCAGACCGGTAGCGGTGGGGAAAGGACTTTAGGGCAGCCCCCATGGTGGAAACCCCGAGCGGCGGGGTCGCGCCTGCGATCTGGGGGCGGCTGGCGGTTTTAGAAGCACAAAGGGCAGAGACGTGCTCTGACCTGGAGGCAGGACTGGGGGCGCTGTGGAGGGGCACACAACCCAGGATGCTGCAGTTTATAGCAGCACAGGCAGAAACAGAGAGGATGTGGCCTGGAGAGCTCACTGAAGAACAGACTGCGGTCTCTCTGCTCTGACGCAGAGGGTTGGAAACGGTCTCTTTTGCTCTAACTCGCAGAAGAGACATGGGAAACCAGCAGGGAAAGTCGCCAGAGAACAAAAGCCCCAAAAACTGATTCCCGCTGAGCCCATCCCCCGCCACATGGGGGCAGGGCAACTCCGCCCAAACAGGGTTGCCTGAGTACCAGCGCGGCAGGCCCCTCCCCTGGAAGACAGGCTGGGAAAACAAGGGGCCAGCAACCCTAAGGTCCCAAGAAAACAGGTGCATCTTGCTTGGGTTCTGGTCGATAATTTGGACTCTATACATTCCCTCAAACACCCATCAACAGAATGACTAGGAGGAGGAGCCCCCAAAATAGAAAAGACTCAGAGATTATGACTTATGCTGCAGATTTACAAATGGATGCAGATATAACCAAGATGTCGGAGATGGAATTCAGGCTAGCAATTGTGAAGACAATGGCTAGAATGGAGAAATCAATTAATGGCAACATAGAGTCTCTAAGGGCAGAAATGAAAGCTGAATTGGCAGAACTTAAAAATGCTATCAGTGAGATCCAGTCCAATCTAGATAATCTAACAGCTAGGGTAACTGAGGCAGAAGAACGAATAAGCGACCTGGAAGACAATATAATAGATAAAAAGGAAAAAGAGGAGGCCAGGGAAAAACAACTCAGAATCCATGAAAATAGATTCAGAGAAATAAGTGACACCACGAAGAGTTCCAATGTCAGAATAATTGGAATCCCGGAGGGAGTGGAGAGAGAGAGAGGCCTAGAAGATGTATTTGAGCAAATCGTAGGTGAGAACTTCCCTAATCTGGGGAATGAAATAAACATTCGCATCCTAGAGGCAGAGAGGACCCCTCCCAAGATCAAGGAAAACAGCCAACACCCCGGCATGTAATAGTAAAACTTGCAAATCTTAGAACCAAGGAAACCATCTTAAGGGCAGTTAGGGGGAAGAGATTACTTACGTACAGAGGGAGGAACATCAGAATAACATCAGACCTATCCACAGATAGGTCTGGCAAGATATATTCAGGGTACTAAATGAGAAGAACATGCAGCCAAGAATACTCTATCCAGCAAGGCTTTCATTTAGAATGGATGGAGAGAAGCAGAGCTTCCACGACTGGCAGAAACTGAAAGAATATGTGACTACTAAGCCGGCCCTGCAAGAAATATTAAGGGGGGGTTCTATAAAAGGAGAAAGACCCCAAGAGTGATATACAACAGAAATTTACAGGGACAATCTATAAAAACGACATCTTCACAGGCAACATGATGACAATTATTCATATCTTTCAATAATCACTCTCAACGTGAATGGCCTAAATGCTCCCATAAAATGGCATAGGGTTGCAGATTGGATAAAAAGACAGGACCCATCCATATGCTGCCTACAAGAGACTCATTTTGAACCCTAAAGATACATCCAGACTGAAAGTGAAGGGATAGAGATCCATCTTCCATGCCAGCGGACCTCAAAAGAAAGCTGGGGTAGCAATTCTTATATCAGACAAATTAGATTTTAAATGAAAGTGTATTTAGACACACAGAAGGACACAATATCATTCTTAAAGGGTCTATCCAACAAGAAGACCTAACAACTGTAAATATCTATGCCCCCAATATGGGAGCAGCCATCTACATAAGCCAACTGTTAACCAAATAAAGAGTCATATTGATAACAATACGTTAATTGTAGGAGATCTCAATACTCCACTCTCAGCAATGGACAGATCATCTAAGCAGAAAATCAACAAGGAAACAAGAGCTTTGAATGATACACTGGATCAGATGGACCTCATAGATATTTATAGAACATTCCACCCTAAAACAACAGAATACTCATTCTTCTTGAGCACACATGGAACTTTCTCCAGAATAGACCACATACTAGGTCACAAATCAGGTCTCAACCGATACCAAAAGATTGAGATTATTCCCTGCATATTCTCAGACCACAATGCTTTAAAACTGGAACTCAATCACAAGAAAAAATTTGACAGAAATTCAAACACTTGGAAGCTAAAGACCACTCTGCTCAAGAATGTTTTGGTCAACCAGGAAGTCAAAGAAGAACTTAAACAATTCATGGAAATCAATGAGAACGAAAACACATCGGTCCAAAACCTATGGGATACTGCAAAGGCAGTCCTAAGGGGGCAATACATAGCCATCCAAGCCTCACTCAAAAAAATAGAAAAATCCCGAATTCACCAACTAACTCTACACCTTAAAGAACTAGAGAAAAAGCAACAAATGATGCCTAAGCCACGCATTAGAAGAGAAATAATTAAAATTAAAGCAGAGATCAATGAATTAGAAACCAGAAACACAGCAGATCAGATCAACGAAACCAGAAGTTGGTTCTTTGAAAGAATTAATAAGATCAATAAACCACCGGCCAGACTTATCCAAAAGAAAAGAGAAAGGACCCAAATTAATAAAATTATGAATGAAAGGGGAGAGATCATGACTAACACCAAGGAAATAGAAAGAATGATTAGAAATTATTATCAACAACTATATGCCAATAAACTAAGCAATCTGGATGAAATGGAGGCCTTCCTGGAAACCTATAAGCTGCCAAGACTGAAACAGGAAGAAACTGACAACCTGAATAGGCCAATAACCAGTAACGAGATTGAAGCAGTGATCAAAAACCTCCCAAAAAACAAGAGTCCAGGGCCTGATGGATTCCCTGGGGAATTCTACCAAACATTCAAAGAAGAAATAATACCTATTCTACTGAAGCTGTTTCAAAAAATAGAAAGAGAAGGAAAACTTCCAAACTCATTCTATGAGGCCAGCATTACCTTAATCCCCAAACCAGGCAGAGACCCCATCAAGAAGGAGAATTTCAGACCGATATCCCTGATGAATATGGATTCCAAAATCCTCAACAAAATCCTAGCTAATAGGATCCAATGATACATTAAAAGGATCATCCACCATGACCAAGTGGGATTTATCCCCGGGATGCAAGGGTGGTTCAACATTCACAAATCAATCAGTGTGATAGAACACATTAATAAGAGGAGGGAGAAGAACCATATGGTCCTCTCAATTGATGCAGAAAAAGCATTTGACAAAATACAACATCCTTTCCTGATTAAAACTCTTCAGAGTATAAGGATAGAGGGAATATTCCTCAAGTTCATAAAATCCATCTATAAAAAACCCACAGCGAATATCATCCACAATGGGGAAAAGCTGAGAGCCTTCCCTTAAGATCAGGAACATGTCAAGGATGCCCACTCTCACCACTATTGTTCAACATAGTACTAGAAGTCCTAGCAACAGCAATCAGACAACAAAAAGAAATAAAAGGTATTCAAATTGGCAAAGAAGAAGTCAAACTCTCTCTTTTCGCAAACGACAGGATACTTTACGTGGAAAACCCAAAAGACTCCACCCCAAATTACTAGAACTCATACAGCAATTCAGTAATGTGGCAGGATACAAAATCAATGCACAGAAATCAGTTGCTTTCTTATACACTAACAACGCAACTGTAAAAAGAGAAATTAGAGAAAAGATTCCATTTACAATGGCATCAAAAACCATTAAATACCTCGGAATAAACCTAACCAAAGAGGTAAAGGATCTATACTCTAGGAACTACAGAACACTCATGAAAGAAATTGAAGAAGACACAAAAAGATGGAAAAATATTCCATGCTTGTGGATCAGAAGAATAAACATTGTTAAAATGTCTATGCTACCCAGACCAATCTATACCTCCAATGCCATCCCAATCAAAATTCCAATGACATTTTTCAAAGTGCAAACAATCCTAAAATTTGTATGGAATCAGAAAAAGAACCCCGAATGCCAAAGAAATGTTGAAAAAGAAAAACAAACCTGGGGGCATCACGTTGCCCGATTTCAAGCTATATTACAAAGCTGTGATCACCAAGAGAGCATGGTACTGGGACAAAAACAGACATATAGACCAATGGAACAGAATAGAGAAACCAGATATGGACCCTCAACTCTATGGTCAAATAATCTCTGACAAAGCAGGAAAAAACATGCAATGGAAAAAAGACAGTCTCTTCAATAAGTGGTGCTGGGAAAATTGGACAGCCACATGCAGAAGAGTGAAACTCGACCATTCTCTAACACCATTCACAAAGATAAACTCAAAGTGGATGAAAGACCTCAATGTGAGACAGGAATCCATCAAAATCCTAGAGGAGAACATAGGCAGTAACCTCTCTGACATCGCCCACAGCAACGTCTTTCAAGATACATCTCCAAAAGCTAGTGAAAGAAAAGCAAAAATGAACTTTTGGGACTTCATCAAGATAAAAAGCTTCTGCACAGCAAAGGAAACAGTCAACAAAACAAAGAGGCAACCCACAGAATGGGAGAAGATATTTGCAAATGACACTACAGACAAAGGGCTGATATCCAAGATCTATAAAGAACTTCTCAAACTCAACACCCAAAAAACAAATAATCAAGTCAAAAAGTGGGCAGAAGATATGAAAAGACACTTCTCTGAAGAAGACATACAAATGGGTAACAGACACATGAAAAAATGTTCATCATCATTAGCCATCAGGAAAATTCAAATCAAAACCACATCGAGATACCACATTATACCAGTTAGAATGGCAAAAATGGACAGGGAAAGAAACAACAAATGTTGGAGAAGTTGTAGAGAAAGGGGAACCCTCTTACACTGTTGGTGGGAATGCAAATTGATACAGCCACTCTGGAAAACAGTGTGGAGGTTCCTCAAAAATTTAAAAATAGAGCTACCCTATGACCCAGGAATTGCACTACTGGGTATTTACCCCAAAGACACAGATGTAGTGAAAAGAAAGGCCATATGCACCCCAATGTTCACAGCAGCAATGTCCGCAATAGCCAAACTGTGGAAAGAGCCAAGATGCCCTTCAACAGATGGATGGATAGAGAAGATGTGGTCCATATAGACAATGGAATGTTACTCAACCATCAGAAAGGATGAATACCCAACTTTTACATCAACATGGATGGGACTGGAGGAGATGATGCTAAGTGAAATAAGTCAAGCAGAGAGTCAATTATCATATGGTTTCACTTATTTGTGGAACATAAGGAACAGCATGGAGGACATTAGGAGAAGGAAGGGAAAAAAAAGGGGGTGGGAATTGGAGGGAGAGATGAACCATGAGAGACTATGGACTCTGAGAAACAAATCCATTGTTTCTTCATTGTTCATTTCATTGTTATATGAAAACAATGGATCATGGATCACCACATCAAAAACTAATGGTGTATTGTATGGTGATTAACATAACTTAATAAAATAAAAAAATAAAAGAACTCTTATTCTTACATATTTTAAATAGCTAAATGATTTTTTAAAAGGCTCATTCAGCAGATATTTATTGAGTTCTTACTGTGGACAAAGTGCCAGGGCAGGAATTGGAAGGATGCGTCCCCTCTAAATGTGGTGTCATCCCTTGGCTTTGTTTTTATTGTTTGGTTGGTTTAAATCTCTACATCTATAGCTCATTTTCAACAATAAATGTACTTCTGAAAAACTGTGTAAATTGAGCTTTTTATAAGTTGAGTCCACTTAGAGAAATAATTAGCAATCTCTCTGTTTGCTTTATGTGTCCATGGGTTATCATTTATGGAGCTAATGATCTACATACTAAGTAGGGAAAGGTCTCTCTCGATTAGGTTTTCTCAACCTTGGCACCACTGATATTTCAGGCTGAATAATTATTTTTGGAGGGAGAGGGGGAGGGAGTCTGTCCTTTGCACTTTAGGGAATTTGGTAGTATTCCTGGCCTTTACCCTCTAGATGCTAGTAGAAACCTCCTGCCCCATTGTGACAACCAAAAATGTCTCCAAACATTGCCAAATTTTCCCTAGAGGGCAAAATCACCCACAGATGAAAACCACAACTATTAATGAAGTGTATGCATTTAAAAAAATGACAGTATGTGGGGGAAATATTCACTGTTTCATTTAGAAAAAATAACTCCCAATTAGCAAAATAGGTCTTCATTGTATTTAAATAAGTATATATCCATATTTCTCAGTCACCAAGTGCAATGACAGTAAAAGTGGTCTTCTTATGGTTAGACAGCATCACCCTTCAATTTCAAAGATTTTTAGTACTTGTTCAAGCAAATTACAGCAATCAGTCTGGAATGTTTGATTGTCTACTAAAAATAAAAAGTCTCTACATATGTCACCAATTTTATCACAGCCTAATTCTGAGAAATAATGGATATTTTTAGTTCCTTACCCTGCAACTTCCTGAGCTGCTTGGAAAGTGGATTTACGCTGGGAAGAAAAGTGGAGGCAAGGGTAATGGGCATGGTCTCCCACCCTCCTGGTCCTCCAGGGTTTAACTTTCACAGCCAGAACCTCCTGGTCCCTGATTCCTATGAAAACAAAATTTCTTCCCAGGATTTATTGGAAATGTATTTGATGAGTCCAAAAACTCATCAAAATACACTCTTAAGACTGACTCTTGAGAACCTAGAAGGCATCTGTGTAGCTTACCGAAACCTAATAATTGCCTGCATTTTAAAGAGTATTTACAGGAGAATGACCCTGGTCATGGGAGTTTTAGTATGTTTACTAGAGTCCGTCAACAGGGAAGGTTAACTGAGGTGTACCCAGCTTGATGGAACTAATGGCAGAAGACCAGTTAATAAAACCAACACATTCCAATTGTTTGATATAAGAGGTTGTTGAGAGTGTGACTTTTTTTTTAAGGCCATTTAATTACATACCCTGATGTCTTCACTCAGCCATTCTCTAAAATATATTTTCCCAGTTTCAGCATATACCCCTTCTCTACTCTCAATTAGCTATTGCATTGGGCCTTTGCTTCCAAGCCCCATAAGTAATAGTAACTTAATTTTCCAAACCATAAATCAGGTAGACTTATGCTCCATAGCATATGTTCCATTTGTTTTTAATCAGGGGCAGCCTGGCACTCAGAGGTCAGAAGCTTTAATTCAGAGGGCTCCTATGCCTTTTGGAGGGAGAAACCTTTTGCTTTCTAGAATTCCCTTTGTGAATGTTTAAGTATCCTTTTGGCAAAAGTCGGAATATATATAGTATTCACATATAGACTCCTTCTTTAATTCACTGACCTAGATTAAAAGAAACATTTAACAACGTTCCTATACTTATGTATTCTCCCGGTTTTTAATGTCATACTTTCAAAAGAAATGTAGTTGCAATAAAAAGAAACACCCAGAAGGGAGTTAAGAGACGTTATATTTCCAGAAGTCACTTCCATGAAATAGTTATAATAGATAGGAATATCGTTGGGATACTATAGGTTTGATATTGTCTTGAGAAAGAAAAAAGAACCTTATCAAATCTCTTAATGTTTGTAAAGTCTTGGGTTCCTTGCACACGATTTTATGACTAGAAAGGACCCTAGACATAACTTTCTATAACCTCCTTATTTCCTATATGAACAAAGAGGAAAGTAATGCCCAGAGAAGTTTTAAACCCAGATGATAGTCACAAGCCTATCAGTATAAAGCTAGAATCAGAACTCAGTGGATCACAGGGGCAGGGAGGGAAAACTGAATGGGAAGAGATCAGAGAGGGAGACAAACCATGAGAGACTCTTAACTACAGAAAACAAACTGAGGGTTGCTGAAGGGGAGGTGGGTGGGGAATTGGGTAACTGGGTGATGGGCATTAAGGAGGGCACATGATGTGATGAACACTGACTGTTTTACGCAACTGATGAATAACTGAACTCTACATCTGAAACTAATGATGTACTATATGTTGACTAATTGAATTTAAATTAAAAAAAAAAACTCAGTCTAGGTCTTTTGGCATTGAATCTAAAATAAAATCCAGAGGTGCCTGCATGGGTCAGTTGGTTAAGGAGCTGACCCTTGGTTTTGTCTCAGGTCATGATTTCAGGGCTGTGAGATGGAGCCCCACGTTGGGCTCGGCACTCAGCACAGAGTCTGTCTGGGATTCCTTCATCCTTCCTCTCCCTCCCCCTCTGCTCCTCCTCCTGCTCACTTGCTCTCTCTCTCTCTCTAAAAATAAATAAATAAATAAAATCTTTAAAAATAAATAAAGTACAATAAGCATTTCATCATTCAGGTGGCCTACCCATCTAATATAAGACATCGAAATATTTAGAAGTTTTTAAAATTACTTACCAACCTTCAGTGTTCCATACAAGTATATTTAAATTTTAGAATGTCCAAATCAAGAGAAGAATTTTAAACCTATCAGAGTAGAAAAAAAAAAATAAAGATTACCTACAATAGATGGAGAATCATATTGACATATGAGTTCTAATCAATATGAATATAAGAACACAGTGAGCATTTTACATGCTATTTAAATTTTATTTTTCCTTTAAATTTTTTTATTGTTATGTTAATCACCATACATTACATCATTAGTTTTTGATGTAGTGTTCCATGATTCATTGTTTGTGTGTAACACCCAGTGCTCCACGCAGAACGTGCCCTCTTTAATACCCATCACCAGGATAACCCATCCCCCCGCCCCCCTCCCCTCTAGAACCCTCAGTTTGTTTTTCAGAGTTCATCATCTCTCATGGTTTGTCTCCCCCTCTGATTTCCCCCCCTTCGTTCTTCCCCTACTGCTATCTTTTCTTTTTTTTTTCTTAACATATATTGCATTATTTGTTTCAGAGGTAGAGATCTGTGATTCAACAGTCTTGCACAATTCACAGCGCTCACCATAGCACATACCCTCCCCAGTGTCTATCACCCAGCCACCCCATCCCTCCCACCCCACCCCCACTCCAGCAACCCTCAGTTTCCTGAGATTAAGAATTCCTCATATCAGTGAGGTCATATGATACATGTCTATCTCTGATTGACTTATTTCAGTCAGCATAACACCCTGCAGTTCCATCCAGGTCGTTGCAAATGGCAAGATCGCATTCCTTTTGATGGCTGCATAATATTCCATTGTATATATATACCCCCTCTTCTTTATCCATTCATCTGTCGATGGACATTTTGACTCTTTCCACAGTTTGGCTATTGTGGACATTGCTGCTATAAACATTGGGGTGCATGGACCCCTTCGGATCCCTACATTTGTATCTTCGGGGTAAATATCCAGTAGTGCAATTGCTGGATCGTATGGTAGCTCTATTCTCAACTTTTTGAGGAACGTCCATACTGTTTTCCAGAGTGGCTGCATCAGCTTGCATTCCCACCAACAGTGTAGGAGGGTTCCCCTTTCTCCGCATCCCCGCCAACATCTGTCTTTCCCTGACTTGTTAATTTTAGCCATTCTGACTGGTGTGAGGTGGTATCTCACTGGGGTTTTGATTTGGATTTCCCTGATGCCGAGCGATGTTGAGCAGTTTTTCATGCATCTGTTGGCCATTTGGATGTCTTCTTTGGAAAAATGTCTGTTCATGTCTTCTGCCCATTTCTTGATTGGATTATTTGTTCTTTGGGTGTTGAGTTTGATAAGTTCTTTATAGATTTTGGATACTAGCCCTTTATCTGATATGTCATTTGCAAACATCTTCTCCCATTCTGTCGGTTGTCTTTTGGTTTTGTGGACTGTGTCTTTTGCTGTGCAAAAGCTATTTATCTTGATGAAATCCCAATAGTTCATTTTTGCCCTTGCTTCCCTTGCCTTTGGCGATGTTTCTAGGAAGAAGTTGCTGCGGCTGAAGTCGAAGAGGTTGCTACCTGTGTTTTCCTTTAGGATTTTGATGGACTCCTGTCTCACGTTTAGGTCTTTAAACCATTTGGAGTCTATTTTTGTGTGTGGTGTAAGGAAATGGTCCAGGTTCATTCTTTTGCATGTGGCTGTCCAATTTTCCCAACACCATTTGTTGAAGAGACTGTCTTTTTGCCATTTGCCATTCTTTCCTGCTTTGTCAAAGATGAGTTGACCATAGAGTTGAGGGTCCATTTCTGGGCTCTTGATTCTGTTGCATTGATCGATGTGTCTGTTTCTGTGCCAGTACCATACTGTTTTGATGATGACAGCTTTGTAATAGAGCTGGAAGTCCGGAATTCTGATGCCGCCAGCTTTGCTTTTCTTTTTCAACATTGCTCTGGCTATTCGGGGTCTCTTCTGGTTCCATACAAATTTTAGGATTATTTGTTCCATTTCTTTGAAAAAAGTGGATGGTATTTTTTTTTTTAAAGATTTTATTTATTTATTTGAGAGAGAGAGAGAATGGGAGATAGAGAGCACGAGAGGGGAGAGGGTCAGAGGGAGAAGCAGACTCCCTGCCGAGCAGGGAGCCCGATGCGGGACTCGATCCCGGGACTCCAGGATCATGACCTGAGCCGAAGGCAGTCGCTTAACCAACTGAGCCACCCAGGCGCCGAAGTGGATGGTATTTTGATGGGGATTGCATTGAGTGTGTAGATTGCTCTGGGTAGCATGGACATCTTCACAATATTTGTTCTTCCAATCCATGAGCATGGAACGTTTTTCTATTTCTTTGTGTCTTCTTCAATTTCTTTCATGAGTATTTTATAGTTTTCTGAGTACAGATCCTTTGCCTGTTTGGTTAAATTTATTCCTAGGTATCTTATGGTTTTGGGTGCAATTGTAAATGGGATCGACTCCTTGATTTGTCTCTCTTCTGTCTTGTTGTTGGTGTATAGGAATGCCACTGATTTCTGTGCATTGATTTTATAGCCTGCTACTTTACTGAATTCCTGTATGAGTTCTAGCAGTTTTGGGGTGGAGTCTTTTGAATTTTCCACATACAGTATCATATCATTGCAAAGAGTGAGAGTTTGACTTCCTCTTTGCCGATTTGGATGCCTTTGATTTCTTGTTGTTGTCTGATTGCTGTGGCTAGGACTTCTCATACTATGTTGAATAGCAGTGGTGATAGTAGACATCTCTGCCGCGTTCCTGAGCTTAGAGGGAAAGCTCTTAGTTTTTCCCCATTGAGAATGATATTCGCTGAGGGCTTTTCATAGATGGCTTTTATGATATTGAGGTATGTACCCTCTATCCCTATACTCTGAAGAGTTTTGATCAAGAAAGGATGCTGTACTTTGTCAAATGCTTTTTCTGCATCTGTTGAGAGGATCATATGATTCTTGTTCTTTCTTTTGTTAATGTATTGGATCACGTTGATTGATTTGCGGATGTTGAACCAACCTTGCAGCCCAGGGATAAATCTCACTTGGTCGTGGTGAATAATCCTTTTAATGTACTGTTGGATCCTATTGGCTAGTATTTTGGTGAGAATTTTTGGATCCATGCTCATCAGGGATATTGGTCTGTAATTCTCCTTTTTGATGGGGTCTTTGTCTGGTTTTGGGATCAAGGTAATGGTGGCCTCATAAAATGAGTTTGGAAGTTTTCCTTCCATTTCTATTTTTTGGAACAGTTTCAGGAGAATAGGTATTAATTCTTCTTTAAATGTTTGGTAGAATTCCCCCCAGAAGCCATCTGGCCCTGGGCTTTTGTTTGTTGGGAGATTTTTGATGACTGCTTCAATTTCCTTAGTGGTTATAGGTCTGTTCAGGTTTTCTATTCCTTCCTGGTTCAGTTTTGGTAGTGATACATCTCTAGGAATGCATCCATTTCTTCCAGGTTATCTAATTTGCTGGCATAGACTTGCTCATAATATGTTCTTATAATTGCTTGTATTTCTGTGGTGTTGGTTGTGATTGCTCCTTTTTCATTCATGATTTTGTTGATTTGGGTCATTTCTCTTTTCTTTTTGAGAAGTCTGGCAAGGGGTTCGTCAGTCTTGTTAATTCTTTCAGAGAACCAGCTCCTAGTTTCGTTGATCTGTTCTACTGTTCTTTTGGTTTCTAGTTCATTGATTTCTGCTCTGATCTTTATGATTTCTTTTCTCCTGCTGGGTTTAGGCTTTATTTGCTGTTTTTTCTCTAGCTCCTTTAGGTGTAGGGTTAGGTTGTGTATTTGAGACCTTTCTTATTTCTTGAGAAAGGCTTGTATTGCTATATACTTTCCTCGCAGGACTGCCTTTGCTGCGTCCCAAAGATTTTGAACAGTTGTTTTTTCATTTTCATTGGTTTCCATGAATTATTTTAATTCTTCTTTAATTTCCTGGTTGACCTGTTCATTCTTTAGCAGGATGCTCTTTAGTTTCCATGTATTTGAGTTCTTTCCAACTTTCCTCTTGTGATTGAGTTCTAGTTTCAAAGCATTGTGGTCTGAAAATATGCAGGGAATGATCCTAATCTTTTGGTACCGGTTGAGACCTGATTTGTGACCTAGGATGTGATCTATTCTGGAGAATGTTCCATGGGCACTAGAGAAGAATGTGTATTCCGTTGCTTTGGGATGGAATGTTCTGAATAGGTCTGTGAAGTCCATTTGGTCCGGTGTGTTGTTTAAAGTCTTTATTTCCTTGTTGATCTTTTGCTTAGATGATCTGTCCATTTCAGTGAGGGGAGTGTTAAAGTCCCCCACTATTACTGTATTGTTGTTGATGTGTTTCTTTGCTTTTGTTATTAATTGTCTTGTATAATTGGCTGCTCCCACATTAGGGGCATAGATATTTACAATTGTTAGATCTTCTTGTTGGAGAGACACTTTAAGTAGGATATAGTGTCCTTCCTCATCTCTTATTACAGTCTTTGGTTTAAAACCTAATTTGTCTGATATAAGGATGGCCACCCCAGCTTTCTTTTGGTGTCCATTAGCATGGTAAATGGTTTTCCACCCCCTCACTTTCAATCTGGGGATGTCTTTGGGTCTAAAATGAGTCTCTTGCAGACAGCATATCGATGGGTCTTGTTTTTTAATCCAATCTGATAGCCTGTGTCTTTTGATTGGGGTATTTAGCCCATTTACATTCAGGTTAACTATTGAAAGATAGGAATTTAGTGCCTTGTATCGCCTATAAGGTGACTGTTACTGTATATCGTCTATGTTCCTTTCTGTCTATGCCGCCTTTAGGCTCTCTCTTTGCTTAGAGGACCCATTTCAATATTTCTTGGAGGGCTGGTTTCGTGTTTGCACATTCCTTTAGTTTTTGTTTGTCTTGGAAGCTTTTTATCTCTCCTTCTATTTTCAATGACAGCCTAGCTGGATATAGTATTCTTGGCTGCATATTTTTCTCATTTAGTGCTCTGAATATATCATGCCAGTGTTTTCTGGCCTGCCAGGTCTCTGTGGATAGGTCTGTTGCCAGTCTAATGTTTCTACCATCATAGGTTACATATCTCTTCTCCTGAGCTGCTTTCAGGATTTTCTCTTTGTCTCTGAGACTCGTAAGTTTTACTATTATATATCGGGGTGTTGACCTATTATAATTGATTTTGAGAGGGGTTCTCTGGGCCTCCTGGATTTTGATGCCTGTTTCCTTTCCCACATTAGGGAAGTTCTCTGCTATAGTTTGCTCTGATATACCTTCTGCCCGTCTCTCTCTTTCTTCATCTTCTGGGATCCCAATTATTCTAATGTTGTTTTGTCTTATCGTATCGCTTATCTTCGACTTCTGCCATCGTGATCCAGTAGTTGTTTATCCCCCTTTTCCCAGCTTCTTTTTTTCCATCATTTGGTCTTCTATATCACTGATTCTCTTTTCTGCCTCATTTTCCTAGCAGTTAGTTTCCCCATTTTTGATTGCACCTCATTGATAGCCTTTTTGATTTTGACTTGGTTAGATTTTAGTTCTTTTATTTCTCCAGAAAGGGTTTCTCTAATAACTTCCATGCTTTTTTCAAGCCCAGCTAGTATCTTTAAAATCATGATTCTGAATTCTAGGTCCGACATCATACTAATGTCCGTATTGAGTAGGTCCCTGGCTGATGGTACTACCTCTTGTTCTTTTTTTGAGGTGATTTTTTCTGTCTTGTCATTTTGTCCAGAGGAGAATAGATGAATGAGAGAACAAAATGCTAACAGGGTAAAAACGCATGCTATTTAAATTTTAAAATGTTCTAAGAAAATTTCTTTTAGCCTATATTTTTTTACCTAGAGGTATTCATGAATAAGTTTGAAAAGAAGCTAGTTTTCCACCTATGAATAATAAGACCCTTAAACTCCTGGGAGAAGATATATACCGGTGGGGCACCTGAGTAGCTCAGTTTGTTAAACGTCTGCCTTTGGCTCAGGTCATGATCCCAGGGTCCTGGGATTGAGTCCTGAGCCAGGCTCCTTGCTCAGTGGGGAGACTGCTTCTCCCTATGCCCTCCACTCCCCCCTGCTTGTGCTCTCTCTCTGACAAGTAAATAAAAAATTGTAAAAAAAAAACAACAGAGAAGATACATACCAGCAGTAAGAAAGATGAATCGGAGAGCAAATAATGTGATAGAAAAATCAAAGATGAGCAATGCATTAGGAAAACTTAATGCTAAGTTTAATAAACACTCATTGTAAAAAGAAAGAAAGAAAGAAAGAAAGAAAGAAAGAAAGAAAGAAAGAAAGAAAGAAGAAAGAAAGAAAGAAAGAAAGAAAGAAAGAAAGAAAGAAAGAAAGAACGAAAGAAAGAAAGAGAGGTCTGAAACTAAATTTCCAGACTATATCAATGAGGAATTTTGTGGGGATGCAATGGGAGGCTAGAACAGCAGAAAGACAGATAATCACTTAGTGTGTCTGATGTCAGTGAGGGTACCACAGAAGTAGCTACTCTATAGGACTGAGTGACAGGTACAAAGTACATTTCCTATGACCTAGCAATTTTTCTCAGGTGTCACCTTTAAGGAAAACATGCATATGTACACAAGGATGCATATATGCCCAAAGATTTCATAGTGGCAATTGCTCCTAAGAGTGAAAAAAAGAAAAATTAGAGTCCACTTAAACATCTTACAGCCAAGAAGGATATCTTAAAAATTTGGGATATACCTGGTCTCTGGAATCCAATGGAGTAATCAGAAAGGCAAAATGGAACACAAAAACCCAAGGCAAACAAATACAGGCAGACCTCATTCCAAAAGACCTCAGGGCTTATTTTTCGGTAAAAAAAAAAAATTCAAGTTGCATGTATATATCGAAAGAAAATGTAAAGTGTTAGATTTTGTGTGCATTTGTATATTAGGCTTTATATAAATTGTGTCATTCTTCGTATGTATGTGAACGCACACCATTACGCATAGATTAGCCACTGTTTTACATTATTCATAGCAAACATGCTTTCCATTAGTTTCACTGAATGAACCGTTTGTTCATTTATTAATTCATTTTTTCATCAGCTATTTATCAAATATTTATTGAACGCTTTTTATATGCCATGTCTTATATTAGGATCCAAAATGTGGTCTATATTCTCCTTGAGTTTATTTTATATTACAGGAGCCAAACTATTAACTTATGATGTCAATAGTTTACAACAGGATGCATATTATAAAAGAGGTATGCATGATGGAAGATAAAACCAAAGTAGAAGCAGAAGTAGCTCTATCGAAGGGCTTTAAGACATTACAGAACAGATGATGGAATGGGTTGGTCTTTGGAGGAACAACACTTTGCTAATATGAGAAGCAGGAGAAGAACATTCCAGAAGGGGTAATAGTGGAATACTGACATGGACGTACACAACATGGGTGGGAAATGTAAATATCCCAATGTGTGAGAAAGGCATATATTAAAAATTCTGCATTTTATGCCATAGAGGAGGGAAAACCACTAAAGATAAGAAATATTCTTAGATGTTTATTTTCAGAAAGATAACACGATAACTTGGAAGACAGAGGGATCAGAGGGAAGCAGAATGCTGGCAAAGATGTTATAAGAATCCAGATGGGAGATAATAAAAGGGTCATGGAAGTGGACAAGAGGGAACTGATGTGATAGATACTTCAAAATTTTCATGATCAGTTTGAAAAAATGTTGCCTCTAATTTGGGGACAGTTTTTTTTAAAGATTTTATTTATTTATTTGACAGAGAGACAGAGGAAGAGAAAGAGAGAGAGAGCACATAAGCAGGGGGAGCAGCAGAGCGAAAGGGAGAAGCAGGCTCCCCGTTGAGCAGGGACCCGATGCGGGGTTCAATCCCAGGACCCCCAGATCATGACCTGAGCCGAAGGCAGACGCTTAACCCACTGAGCCCCCCAGGTGCCCCTGGGGACAGTTTTCAAGCTATTTCTCAATTTCGTTTTTGAATCTATTCAGTCATTTCCCCATTTTGTCCCAGTTTCCCTGAAGGCTCTGGGATCCAATAGATGAAAGAAATAATGGCTGCTGGGTGGCCCAGAAGCCTCTTTTGGGTGGCTGATGGTTTCACAGGCCTTGGTCTAAAAGATACAGCTGTAAGTACTGGCATAAGGGAGGCTAATGCCCGCCGTGGGGAAAAGCCAGTTCCAGGAGGACTCTCTTCCAGATGTCCTGGGGAGCCCAGTGGTCTCTAATCCCAGCATGCAGGGAATATACTCCCACAAACAGATGCCTTCAGCCACAGGATGGGGACTCCTGTAATTGGTTACATTTGGCATGCAAAGTCTCACCACAAGTTGGCAGAGGCTGGTCACACACCGAGAAAGACGTGTCTGTGGGCATGACCTTCTCCAAAGACAAGGTTTCAAAGTGGGTGGTGGTGACTCAGGGTGGAGGAGCTGTGCTAGAGCTCAGAAGGCACCAGAGGGAGCCTTGAAAGGGGCTGAGGTTTGGCTTGTATTAACACCCCCGGCTTCAGCTACTTTGGCTACTTTGCTAAACCTCAGAAGAGTGAATTATAAGGCTGGAAATGTTATAAGAAAAGACCTCCTGGGGACACAGCTTCCTGCTCACCCAGACACATGGACCCTGATCTTTATGTTCTGAATCTCCTTTCCACGGTCCCAATTTCTGGTCGACATTGTGCCAGAACAAGAAGAAAAACATAAAAATCAAGCTATTCTTTGTTAATGCATGGTGAAACAGCAACATTTTTTACATCTTAATAAAGTTAAAGAGAAAAAAATTACAAAGGTCTGTCATTGGTGTTGTTTGTGTTTTGTTTTGTTTTAGTCCCGATAACCTCATTCCCCTCCAGCTGTCATTCTTTGTAGAGGAAGAGGGCGTAGCTCTTACATAAAAGGCAGATACAGCTGCATGAGACTGTGTGACGTCTCCAGGGGGACATGTCGGCTGTGTACACAGGTTTATGTCAGCATTTAACCCCCACCTCGGGATGATCCAGGGCTGAGCTGCACGCCGGGAGACACTACTCACAGGCAGTTATGCCCGCACTTAGAACTCACTTTTCCACTGCTTCCTTGATCCCCTGCGATCAAACTTAACTTGTTTTTTCTTCGTCATTACTTCCACTTTTTGCCCTCCTGTCTTTTGCTTTCTGTGACCTTCCTCTTTTCTTTTTTTTATTTTTCCCTCTGTCTCAGATTGAGACACTGAAAGAGTAAGGATTATGACTAGTTCATTTGATTTCCTATGTTTACCAATGTGTGGATTTTTTTAAAAAAGATTTTATTTATTTATTTATTTATTTATTTGACAGAGAGAGAGAGAGAGAAAGCACAGGTAGGCAGAGTGACAGGCAGAGGGTGAGGGAGAAGCTAACTCCCCATTGAGGAGGGAGCCCGATGATCCCAGGACCCTGGGATCATGACCTGAGTCGAAGGCAGATGCTTAACTGACTGAGCCACCACTCACCCCCCCCCAACGTGTGGATTTTAAAGAGAATATGTGAGAGAAAGAGAAGGGTGTGTGTGTGTGTGTGTGTGTGTGTGTGTGTGTGTGTGTGTATGAGAGAGAGAGAGAGAACGAGAGACAGAAACAGACAGAAATTAAGAGTGTGAGTACAGGTGAGGGTGACCTTGGGTGACAAACAAAATACACTATAAGAAGTAAAACAAAACAAAACACAAAGAGACCCGACTGTTGGCAGTTCTGCTTTCTGGGGTGCTCATATAATTCATACGGGGAGATGGCATTTCATATTAACTCTTCTTTACTTACTTACAAAGGCTGGTGGGGGAAGCTTGGTCTGCCCAAGAATTTGATCCTGAGACAAAGTAAAACCATTTTTGTCTCCTAGAGTAACCTGAGATTTGGGCCAGGTAATGGTGGGCCCGAAACCTTTGAGGTAGTGGGTGGAAGGCTGCACTATTTTGGTGAAGAAACAAATCAGCATGGGGAGGAGGAAATTGGAGGCTGGCCACGAGAGAAAGGAGGAAGTGTAAAACAGGGCAGACAAAGAGATAGCCAGTGAGAAATTTCCTGATAAGGGATCAGCCAATGGAATTATCATGCAAAGACCTGCTCAGTTGGTTACTCTGAGATCTTGCAGTGGAACTACTTTGTTTCATTGTTTAACTTCAAACTTCCTTATGTGTTCATTATACAGAACTGGCTTAGGGTGGTGGTTTTGGGGGAAGGTCAGAGCAAGGGGGATGTGTTTTCAGGGCTTATACTGGGTGGAGAAAAGAACACTCCCATGAGACATAAATGGAATAAAGGAAAGTTCGGTAAGAACAGGAATGTGGAGAAAGCACTGACCATGAGAAGCCTAAATTCCTTTAGAAAAGCCATGCATTTAAGCAGAGAGGTCTTTGCCTTCCTCATAAGAGAGAGGATAAAGGCAACTTCTGTAGATTATTCATTGAAAAGGTGTCCTCACAACACTCAAGGACTTGGGAGATTTTGGTGTGTAAGACATAAGTTGCACACACACTCACACGCTCACATGTACACTCCCTAGCCTGTCTATCTAATATTGCTGTGAAGTCTTGTGCACTGTTGTCAAATAAATTAATTCTTTGCTGGTCCTCAACTGGAAATGCTGGTCTACACGGAGCTGCAGATTTGAGGGGCAGGTGAGAGAGGCTGCATGCACCTGTGACTTCAGATTCAGGCTTGCATTTGACTGCGCCAAATGTCATCTCTGTCCCCGACATGTCTCTTCCGACTGGATTCCCAAGGCAGTTCTCACTGCTTTGGTGTCCACGTTCTTGATGAGTGCCTCAGCGCCTTCAAAGTTTATTTAATCAGAATATCCCTCAAATACTCTCCAAATGGTAAAATTCCTCTAACAATTTTTGGTACTTGACAAACAGGAGAGCAGAGGTCAAACTGTTTCTCTAGTTTCCCTATGTAACTTTCCCCCAAAACAGAAAAAGGGGAGAATTCAGTAAAGATAAGCCACCGTCGGGGTCCCTCTGCCCACTCCCATGTTCCTAACCGCTCACGTGTCTGGATCTAACAGGAAGCTGACGTTTGCGTTTGCGGTAGTGACCTCAGATGTGGAGTAACTGCATTTATCTCTGCGTTCACTCTGTCGGGCTGTCCAAGACTCCATTCTCTTGCCTCTTCCTAGACAGTGCTCATATTTCTACATCCTTTGAAATGGAACAGTGGAGAGAAAATGACATTCTGTTTATCGTGACCCATTAGGAGATGGGGTGAGCTGAGGTTTCCACGAGGTCCTGAATGGATGAAAAGGACCCAGAACATATGGAAAATATGGAGAATAGGGTATAAGTCATAAAAATAAAAATAAAATAAATAAAATAAATTGGGAATGCCAGTTTCTGGTAATGATTTGTTTTCACAGTAACTGAGAACCCCCTTAAACCTGCGATTAATCACACATTTATGGTGAGGCTAAGCGGGGAGAATTAGGGGCTTGGATTATTAGTGCAGCTGCTTTTCATTGATGAGATCTGAGTTCAAATCTCAACCCATGTTACAAATGAAAATGTCATTTTTGAAAGTTAATTAGCTCCATGCAATAAATGCTGACTACTTGATTGATGTACCTAAAAAATCACTACCCAGAAAAAAAAAAAATTATATATATGGCCCGTTAGGGGAGTCAAGCCAGTCAAAAAGTCAGACATTATTTAAACAATTTGCTTTTCTTAATAGTCCAACCACCTGCAAGTAAATAGAATTTATTAAAAGAAGGTGGAGTTTCTAGTAGTCAGAGCATGTGAAAGAATGTCTGAATGTATTAAAAACTACAGAATTTTAGAAGTACAAAAAAAAATCTTTAAAAGCCGTCTAATCTAATCCTTGCTTTTTTTTTTTTTCCCAAAAGAAGAGGGACTAGAAGCTCGGGAAGATAAGTGACTTGATTAAGTCACACAATGAACTAGTGGGGGACACGGGGCCGAGTTCCAGGTGAACTGGCCATTACACATGTTCGCTGGGTCATTCCCAGGGACTCCTAGCTTGGCTCTCCCCTCACTGCTCTGACCCTTTGCTTCTCTGCATGGCTCGTCCACAGGGCTTTGTCTTTAGTGTGTTCTGTGCTTCAGAAGGTTCTGTCTTCTACCGAAAGATCTTGAAACTTATGTTCTCCATGTTTTTGTTTTGTTTTGTTTTGTTTTGTTTTAAATAAAAATCTTGTATCAGTGCAGCTGTCCCTGCTCGCACAGGTAGAGGAGAATCAGCATGTGATCCCTCTGCCCTAGATGTCCTAAAATGGAATTCACAGTGAATTTGGCCCAAATGGGAGAAGTGTGAGGTATTACATTTAGTAAGAGAGCAGATGGATATTCTGCCTAAGTCAGTATTCTGGAAAGAGTCCCGCCTGGGCTAGAGAGACATGAAGAAGTCAGGAAGAAGTCCTTGGTCCCTCTGTTTATGTGTTTACAATTTAAGCTCCTCCTGATCTTGAAACAATGCCTCTGATGTGGCATTTCATTTGGTGGCAAGGTGACTTTACTAGGTCTACTAAGGCAACTCTGGTCGGGGCTCAGGGAGCAAAGAGAAGCCCTATGGGGGAAGCCGCTGTCGTGTCAGAGAGTACACACATCATCATGAACCCAATGCTGGTAGAAATGTGGTTGCTAATGGACATTCTGGTGAGGTCGGCAATGGACACGAGGAACTTGTTCTTGAAAACTGGGAGAGAGGAGATCCTTGTCACAAAGGGGCAAAGACTTTGGTATCCTTCTGTTCTAGTGTTCTGTGGTGGTAGAACTTGCAAGCGATGAAACTGGGTATTTAGCCGAAGAGATTTCTAAGAAAATTGTTGAAGGCATGGCTTGGTTTCTCCTTACACCTTACTCCTCACAGTGAAATGTGAGAAGAGAGAGAAAAATTAAAGGGCATTGTTAAGCAAAAAGGAAGCAGAACTTGAGGATTTGGAGAATGCTCAGCCTGCTCCTATTGCAAAAAATGAGAAAACATGTTCTGAAGAGAACACGAGGTCTCCTCTCTGGAGACATTAGGGGAGAATCTGTTTCCTTCCTCATTCTGTGCCTTGAGGTTGTAAGACGGGGGTCCCCATTTTCTTACTGGTTGTCAGCTTCTGGAGGCCACCCTCATCGGGCCCCTTGCTGGCCTCCCCATCTTCAGTTCCTGCAATGGTGGACGATCTCTCTTGGAGATCTCTCTTGGAATCTTTCTTGGAAAGACTGGAATCCTTCTTGACTTTTCTTCCATCGTCTCATCTCTCTGACTTTTCCACTTCCGTCTTCTATTTTTAGGTCGTGTAACACAGGTCTCAGATGTTAGAGTAAGAACATTTTTGGGAACTGTTATTCCGCCCACCACAAAGATGGATAACCATTAAAATTTTACTTTTTCTGTTTACTGGTTATTTATAAAATATTTAATATTATATATAGTTCTGCTCAATTATATACTACCGATGACTATGAACACAACTCACTCCAGAAAAGATGCATGGTTAGAGAGAATAAAAGGTTTTAAAAATTTCAAGTTAAATTTTGTTGTGGATAAAAAATGATCAAATAAGAAAATGATAAATGAAATTGTAGAAGTATAAAATATGTTATATTATGATAAAGATATACAAAGGAAGGGGAATAAAAATATAAATTCAAAGAGAAATAAAACTAAGTATAATTTCCAAATCTTAAAGAAGAGCTTATTTTTTATTTATTTATTTTTTATTTTTAGAAGAGCCTATTTTTTAAAAGTGAATGATCGTGGATGTCAAATAATTCTTAGATTTAGACTGCATTGCAAAAATGTAGATGAGTGATATAGTTTTAGTTTTAGATATCAATATTTATAATATTACAACTCTTTAAAGTTAAGAATAAATATTAATTTAAAAAATGAAAGTTTGTGGGGTACCTGGGTGGCTCAGTCGGTTGGGCATCTGACTCTTGGTTTCGGCTCAGGTCGTGAAATCAGGGTCATGAGATTGAACCCACCATTGGCCTCCACGCTCAGCACAGAGTCTACTTGAGTTTCTGTCTCCCTCTGCCCCTCCCGCTCATGCTCTCGCTCTCTCTAAAATAAATAATGAATCTTTTTAAGAAATATGAAAGTGTTTGTAATTTTAGAAATCTATTTTACTGGTAAATGAGAAAAAATTGCATAATTACTGCTTTAGAGTACATATTGGCTTTTACCTTCACTCACAATTAATTTGCATTAAAACCTCAAAATGTTAAGGTATTTTGCTGGTCTAATCGGCAAATAATATGTAATGCTGATTTAATTTACATTTCTTCTTTTGTTAATTATCAGATCATATGCTTTATCTCCTTTTGTTAGCCTCTTCCTTCTTTAATTATAGTTGTTCTTTATGTATTTCTTTTCATGTTACTTGTTAAATTTTTCCAGTATGTTCTTGTTTTAAAACTTTGGTTTTTAGCTTTAATTTTTAAAAAACTTCAATGTATTCAAATACATCTATATTCTCTTTTAAAGCTTTTCCTTTGTGTTTCTGGTTTACAACGAATTTTCTTATCTTAACGTAATATTTTAACACTTCCTTTTTTTTACATTAAGGCACTTAATCCTTTTACATTATATGTTCAGATTGTGAGAAGGATTTAACTTTATTTTGTATCTCTAGTGACTAACCAGTTACCACAACCATTTATTCAATAATCAACCTTTTCCCCACTATTTAAAATGTTTCAAATACTATGTACGTGTCGATTCTCAAATGTACATCTGGTTCAAGTCTCTTTCCAGAGGTCCAGGCCTTTATAGCCAAATATCTTTTAAATGTCCTTTTCTGGATGTTTCCAGACCCTTTGGAATAAAGGCATCTAAACACTACAACTGATCATAATGCTAAAGACCACCTACAAAGTATCAGTCATGTTGGCAAAGATTCTGCTAAACACTAAAGGAGTAATTTCAGATAATCCCCTCAAGGTGGATTCCATTAGTATCATCTGTATTTTATGAATGAAAAAGCCAAAATTATGAAAGTTTAAAGATTCACCCAAAACGATCAAGATGGATTTGAACCTGGGCAGTCAGAACCAGGGTGCATTCTCTCATCAACAGTGCCATACTGACCTTTCCTTGGGAACCTGCCCCTCCTCCAGGGTCCACCCACACCCATGTACAGTATCTCAGACAATGGCACCACTACCCAATCACCCCAAACAATTGCTAGCATTGCAGATTCTACCTCCCAAATATCTCTCAATCTCTTCATTTCTCTCAACCTCTGCTATTCAGAACCCTGGGTTGCTTCTTACTGTCCTTGTGATATAATCCTAATCCCTACAGGAACCAACTCTGCTCTGTGAGAGAAAGAGAAAGAGAAAAGAGAGGAAGGAAGGAAGGAAGGAAGGAAGGAAGGAAGGAAGGAA
>NW_027397112.1:2086793-2268866 GCF_003265705.2 Callorhinus ursinus
AAGGAAGGAAGGAAGGAAGGAAGGAAGGAAGGAAGGAAGGAAGGAAGAAAAGAAGGAAGGAAGGATGGATAGTGTTGAATTTTATCAAGTGTCTTTTAGGTATCTTTCAAGACTACTTTTTAGCTTGTTTAATTTTTTTGGGCTATCTATGGATTCGAACACAATAACAACCTAATCTTAAGCCATCTTTATGTTTTTAGGATAAAACCATTACCGTTACATATATATTTTAAAACAGAATCACTCTCAGCTGCGTATATTTTTATAGCCTAAATTTTCATTTAGGTAGTGATTCTATGCCCCTATTGAAACTCTTAGAAGGAAAGCATGAACTTCCCACACAGCCAAACCTTTACTATCGCCTCTTTTAAATCCACTCCCCATTTACAAAAACATGTCGTCATCGCAAACATGAACATTTTACCCCAATTTATTTCTCTATAAGCCACACTCTATGATATTTAAATTTCTCAAATTTTGCATTTGAATTAAAGTCAGTTCTTTCAATGATAGTTGTTAAAATTCTTTTTTTTTTTAAGTGGTTTCAGATCCCACGAAGACTTACTGAGAAAGAATTATTTTCCAGGTTCTGTACTAAACATTTTCACTTACAACGTCTAATTCAAGTTATTGGACTTTAAATTCCTGTGGAACGTGATTGCTTTAACTGGGAAGGTGTTTTCCCTTCTAGAGAAACGTCACCTCCCCCGGTTTCTGTATGCTGAAAAGTAGACATGAGAGTGAGATGTGTTTTTACATCTTGAGGGGTTGCTATAGCAACAGTTCTCCTGTGAAAAAATGCACTGAACAGCTTCAAGGGCAGTTATGACAATCCCTGGAGTTTGTACCTTGCAAGAAATCGGGCTGTGCTCAAAAGAAACTAGGCTGGTGATTCAAATGGAAATTCAAAGTAAATACACAGTACTTGAAACTGTATATTTCTACACTATAAATGCTCTCTAATATCAGGCAAATTGTCTAGATCACTTGTCTCCCTTATTCAAATTCCTGATCAAGACACATTTCCTGAGTAATTTCTTTCTACTCAGTTTACTCCCATAGCGTTAAGTGTCATTAGGTCCACTAGCTTAGAAATTAATCTGTCCAATCTTAAGTACATCTCAAATCTACCTAGCCCCTCTGCATTCCCAGTGCCACTGCATTAGTTCAGGCCTGCCTCATTTTTCCCTGGATTATTGTAATTGCCTCTATTCTGCCTTAACTGCCTCAAGTCTCGTCCCTTTCCCTGTACCCCTTACAATTTATTTTCTGCATTGCCAGAGTAATCTTTCTTAAATGCATGCCTGAGCATGTCATTCCCTGCTTAAAATCCTTCAATTACACTCAATTGCATTCATAATACAATCCAAGCTCTATGACAACAACCACGTTAAATGCTCTCTGGAAGAAGGTGGGGGTGTAAATACAAACCGGGGTGCAGGCTCACATGAATTCCTAGCAGGACATGTAAGAAAGACCTGACAACGATGGATCCTGGTGTCTCCTTCTCTGGCCTTCACCCTTGCCGCCTCTCACTCATTACACACTCCGGACACCCCCATCCACCTCCATGCCTGTGAGTGCGTTATACTTACACTTCCTCTGCACAGAATTCACCCTCCTCAAGGTCTGCATAGTGCACAGTGGGGAGCCTTCCTTCGAAGTGGGTTTGAACCCTCTTCTAGATTTATCCAGCATTCAAGCACTTCTCCTATACTGTCCTCATTGGTTTACTTGTCGATCGATCGCCAGACTATGAATGCATTGAGAGTAAGAACTAGCATACCATTTGGCACTTGGTAGGTGCAATATAATGACTTATAAAAAATATCTACCTGGTCATTCAGATGACCAAAATGTATTTCTCTGGTATATTCAGTCTTCATCCACAGTCCCTGAAAATGTTTCAGAGCCATGAGGTAAGATGGGTGTATTATTATTATTAAGGAAGGTGACTTTTGGACCCCATGCCAGGAGGACCAATCATATGATTGGAGAGTTGGAAGTCTCAGTCTCACATCCTGGACCTCCAGGGAGGGGGAAAGAGCCGGGGGTTGAATCAGCCATTGGCGAATGACTCCGTCAGTCCTGAAGCCTCCCTGAAAAGGACAAGGAGACAGGGTTTTGGTCCTTTTTCGGAGGGGGTCCATGCCTGGGGAACCACAATGCTTCCATGAGCCACTGGGCTGGGCCCTAAGCTCCACGAAGACAGGAGCTCCATTGTTCAGGACCTCTCCCTGTGTAACTCTCTATCTGGCTGTTGATCAGCATCCTCTCTCATATCCTTTAATAAACTGGTTAACATAGTGTTTCCCTGAGTTCTGTGAGCTGCTCTAGAAAATTAACTGAGCCTGAGGAGGAGGTCATTGGAAGCTCCGAATCTGTAGCCAGTTGGTTCAGAAGCACAGGTAACAGCCTGGGTCTTGTGACTGGAGTTGGAAGTGAGGCTTGGGGGACAGTCTTGTAGGGCTGAACTATTAACACCTGGAATCCGATGCTATCTCTGGATAAGTAGAGTCAGAATTGAGTTGAATTCTTGGACACTGGTGTCCAAGAATGCCTGATAGTGTGTGTAGGGAGACCCCAACCTCCGCGTTGGAACTGGGTCAGGGAACCCTGAAAGAGTAGGCATCCTGATTCAGACGTATAGTTGTATTTTTATTTGTTTTGAAATGCCTTATTATGTTTTCCACTCTGAGAATCGCTTACAATAAAACATACGTCATCATACATGAAACCAAAGAGACCCAATTGGCCCAACCCAGACTTCCAATATAGAACACTTTCTCTGAAACATGAGCTGGTGGTCATCCAGCACCTGCCTGACACCATGGCCTAAAGCTACTGCACTTTACCATTCTCGAAGGGACCATAGTGATTTTTCACTGATTTCATTCAGTCATTTCTTGAGTAGTTTGGAGAAGGGTCATCTTGGGCTTTTGTTCCTCTAAGAGTACTAACTGTGGACCTTTCCCTGTGTCAGATAATTTATAGAATTGTGAAATAGGTAAAATGGGTCTTGGGCAACTGCTTATTTCCCGTTCTTGTTTTCTTGATGTGCTTCTTCTCCCCAGATCCTCAGTACCCTTATCTGCCCTGATTTCCTTCCTCCCAGTTGGTTCCATTCCATTTGGTTGGTGCATAAGGTTTATATTTTCACCTTTTATACATAAATCTTTGGGACTTTTGTTCTCTTGGAAACACTTAGAATAGGAAAATTCATAGTAAGTGGTTGATGACTAATAACAATTTAATTATCTGTCCACATGTTCTTTACATGTTAGTCGATTTTTCTACTTGAACCCAAAGATGTAAACTTGCAATGATGGAATTTCAGACATCACCAATGGACTTGTGGGGATTTGATAGGTGTTGGGCTTACAGTTATTCTTAGCATCCTTACAAAACATGCCATCTGGGTTTTCACCTAGTCTATGTTAAGCATTGACTTGTTACATAGCATTAATTTGTTATGCAGGAGAAACAATTCAAACTAGAGCAAGAGCTTCGAAGAGAGCAAGCTCTGGCCTGATTCAAACTTGTGGTCATATGCAAGGGATTTAACAGAAAAGTGCTTGGCGAGTAAGGACACTCAGGCAGTTGCTTCCTGGTGGATGGTAGGTGCTTCCTGGTTAGCAGAGGATCCTCCCAGAATCCAGCTTTAGGACACACCTGTGATACTCACTTACAAAGGAAAAGGAACCATATACAATCAAGAGGGTAGTAAAGGTCTCTGAGGAGTTTCTGAGTTTTGCCCAACTGTTGATTCAGGCAGTAAAACTCCTCCTCAGGACAAGTTTTAAATTTTGCTTTTATCATTTGTTTTACAGTCTGTTCCTTCCATTCTCAAGAATTCCTCACTGTAGCTGGTTGTGATGTGATTTTCCACACTGATACGAGCTCTCGCAAAGCTTCCTCTCTACTTCTTTTGGCTGCCAAGCCCCTGAGGGCTCAACTACATCCTATTGTCTTTCTTCCCTGGAATGACTGAGGGAGAGGCTTCATAGAATCTTCTGGCTAGGTTGGGACAGCAAGACTCATTCCTGGGCCTTTGTTTCAGCTTGAAATATACCACAAATTAATTGGGCCGATGCAGGTAATTAAGATAGTCACTCGGATTGTGTGCCTTTCGTCTGAAAAATCTCTGTAAGTTGCCAGATCTAAGCTTGGTGTATTGAAATGTTAATGATCCATGCCCTTAAAAAAAAAATGTTTCCTACAAATGGAAATTCATAGCTAAAGAAAATGTTTATAGACTGATTAGCACTCACACTGTAGTCTCATACATTTCTCTCAGTAATAAATAGCTCATCATTTAGCATATGTCACAAATAATTCAATGCCAAACTTTGTGTAGACACCTACTGTTACAGTGACAATGATTTTAGGTCTCTAAAATGGTCTTGTGGCACAGAAGGAAATATTCTGGGGTATTTTCTGGACCTGCAATCAGGGAAGACTAAACTTTAAGTAGAAATAGTTTGAGGAAACAGGATAACTTGAGTCTGTTAGAAAAGGAGACGCCAGTAAATACAGTAGGATAATCAGAGTTCTTCGGCATTCTCTGCTGGTGGTTACGATTCTTTACTATGACCATGTTTGTGCTTATAAGTCTAATAAATCATGATACTGTCTGTTCTACTAAGAAGGACCAATGGTATTTCTTCTCTTGGCCCTTCATCGGACACAGATCTCCTGCATTTCTTATCTTAATTCCTTTTTGATGCACATGCTTCATTTCTGATCTTAATTTGGTAGTTCTAATCATGAGCTGGTTGCCTGATCCTTACTCCTCATTGATTCCTTAGATTTAGAAGTCAATTTGGGGGTGTATCCTACCTGACTGCCAATTCCCACCACAGTAGCTCAGGCGAGGACTCTAGTCTTCTTCCTCTGACAGATGAGTGTTCTTTAATTGTGCCCCAAAGCTTTTTCCGGGTTTCTCTTAGAATACAAATCACTCATGGTAGGAGAAGAGTATTAATGTGCATATTTAAAATAACCGCTGTTGATTTACATATTAATGATAAGTACACTGATTTTTCCGCTCAAGTTTTTTTTTTTTTTTTTTTTAAGATTTTATTTATTTATTTGCCAGAGAGAAAGACAGCGAGAGAGGGAACACAAGCAGGGGGAGTGGGAGAGGGAGAAGCAGGCTGCCCGCCGAGCAGGGAGCCCAATGTGGGACTCGATCCCAGGACCCCAAGATCATGATCTGAGCTGAAGGCAGACACTTAATGACTGAGCCACCCAGGCGCCCTTCCACTGAAGTTTTTTTACATCTTTTTTTAAGTTTGTTTTGAAGTGGATCAGTAGGTGGAAATATTTGCAATTAAACACTTAAAAATATTTTTTTTAAGTTTTTTATTTATTTTTTTTAGTAATCTTTATACTTAATGTGGGGCTTGAATTCATGACCCTAAGATCAAGAGTTGCATGCTCCACTGACCCTGCCAGCCAGGCACCCCTAAATGTTTTAAAAAATAGTTTGAGCTAAGCAGAGGAGATCAGTATTACCTGAAATTTGATAAATTTGATAATTTTCTATATTCATGTAAACATCACCCAAATCAATACATATAGAACATTTTCATCTACCCCAGAAAATTTCCTTTATGCCCCTTCCCAGCCAATCTTTCTCCAAGCAAATATTGATCTGATTTCTATATGATAGATTAATTTTGCTTATTCTAGAATTTCATATAAATAGACTCATATGGTATATACTCTTTGTGTCTTATTTCTTTCCCTTAGCGTAAAGAATTTGAGATCCATCCCTGCTGTTGTTTGTGACAGTAGTTTGTTCATTTTAAATTGCGGAGTTTATTTCATTTATGAATATATAACAATTTATTTATTTACCCATTGATGTACATTTGTGTTGTTTCCATTTTGGCTCTATTATAAAGAAAGCTGCTATAAATATTCATGCATGAATCTTTCTTGTAGACTTACTTTTTCACTTCTCTTGGATAAATATCTAGAAGTGGAATTCTTGGGTCATTAATTAGGTATATGGTTAAATCTACAAGAAACTCTCCGTCTGTTTTGCAAAGGGACTGGACACTCCCACCAGCCCTGTAGGACAGTTGTAGTTGCTCCCAATCTTTGTAACACCAGCTATTGTCAGTCTTTTAAATTTTAGTCATTCTAATGGGTATGTGATAATATCTGTAAAATACTCCTTTATGGTTTTAATTTGCATTTCCATGGTTTCTAATAAGCACTTTTATATATGCTTATCAGTCATTCATGCTTCTTTTGTGAAGTGGCTACTCAAATAACTTGCCCGTTTTCCATTGGTGAGTGTGTGTCTTATTATTGAGTTGTAAGTGTTCTTTATATATTTTGGATAAAACTCTTTCCTCAGATGTATGTAATGCAATCATTTTCCTCCAGAGAGCTTTCCATAAGTTGTCTTATCTCTGTTCATTGTTCCTTGGTCAGCCTTGTGGAGTCTTCCTCTAACCACACGTAGCCAAAGACATGAGCTGACCCTTATGTAGATTTCTGAGACTCTTTCTGTTGTAGATACCTCCTTTCTGGTACTCAGCAGCACATATTTCAACCACCTCAGCCTCTCCCAACTCTGATCTTTGTCTTTTTGGCTCAAGGAGACCCCTGGGTCCTGCTTTTCCTCCCTTATTACACCATGATTCCATAATTGCCTCTGGGTAGAAAGCCAGGGTGATCACAAGGCTTACCTTATTTGCTTCCCTTCTTGCAGGGATCAGAGTCTTGTAATACCTGTTGCCCAGTGTCTAAAGGCTGTTGTTTCACATATTTTGTCCACTTTCTTTCTTTCCTTTTTTTTTTTAAAGATTTTATTTATTTATTTGACAGAGAGAGTGAGAGCTGGAACACAAGCAGAGGGAATGGGAGAGGGAGAAGCAGGCTTCCCGCTGAGCAGGGAGCCTGGTGCAGGGCTCGATCCCAGGACCCTGGGACCATGACCTGAGCCGAAGGCAGATGCTTAACGACTGAGCCACCCAGGCGCCCCTTTTGTCCCCTTTCTTAGTTGTTTATTGCAGGAGGACCAGTCTGGTACTAGTTATTCCTGCCTTCATAGCTGGAGGCAGGAACTTTAAGAAGTTACTTGGAAACACAAGAAAATGAAATAGAAAAGTAACAGATTAAGGGATTTCAGAAAATGCAATTGAATGTAGCATTAGAAGGCTAAAGATACTTGACCAAGAGATTACTGCAAGTTTTATACCTTATTTTTCTCACATTATAAGGAATGATTCAGCCTACTCTACTGAAAGAGTTACTAGTTTTTCATTGTACTACCAACATATTTTGGTTTCGTAGCCGCTTACAAAATTAAAAAAAAATCCAAAAATCAAACAAACGTTAAGCCCTACAACTAAGCTAATAAAATAATCCTTTTGTCACTTCCTCTGGGATGCCATCATTCCCTGGTTGAGCATATTGCGTCCTATCCCTTCATGTACCTTTCTATCTTTTCCATTCTCCTACAGACCTACCTATACTGCATCCAGAATCTGGAGTGTCAACAAGGACCAGATGTATAATCATGAAAAACAACTTCTTCTACTTGATGATGATAAGACTATAACCATGCTAAGTGATTTACCTCATTTAATTCTCGTAACAGCTCTGAGACAGAAGTATGATTTTTGTGACCTTGAATATCTTGTGGAATCATTTTACACCTGAGCTTTCTTATGGGTAGAATGAGATAGTAAACAGAAAAGCAAGGGGGGAGTCCAGTTCATCAGATTTCAGTGTGGGCTGCTTGTGTGCAGTTTAGGAAGAATTCTCTGGAACTTCTGGCTAAACGCTGTCTGAACGTGCATTTGAATGCGTGTAATACAACACACATGTGTTTCTTTTAAAGCCCTGCTCACATGGCAGTAAAATAATTTCAAAGGAAGTTCTAGATAAAAAAGGTAAGAAAGGCAAACACAATGAACTAGAAATTTCTTTAAAAGTTAGGTTAATAGAAAGTGGGTAACCAGGGTTTGGTAAATGACATAACAGAGAGTAGGGAGCTGAAAACCATATGCCTGTAAATGAAGATATTAATAAAAAATGAGCTGATTTGTGCTAATAAAACACAGTAAATTTCAGGTACTTGGCACCAAGGGGGGCATTCAGCAAGGCAGGGTGTGAAGGATAAGGTGTAAAAAACTAAAATCTGGCTCCCAACCTTCTTACCACATTCCTACCCCTATCCCAACAGGAGGCAGGGGGGTTACTTTCTGGAGAATACTAAAAAGAACTGGGAGTCAAGAATAATGCTTATGCTGTAGATGAAAAACATGGAACAAGTTTCTGGACCTCTGCTGTGGTGACAAGTTTTCTGCAAGTATATCCTGGTAGCAGATTTATTCTCACAAAGCTACTCAACTATCCAAGGAGATGTTGAGGAGAAGAAATTATCAGAGAACTAATACAAGAAAATGTTCCAGGACAGTCATTTGGAACAGTTAGGTTTTTATGGGTCATGCTTTTAGGTTTTGTTAGGCAAGAACAAAGCAGCATGTGGGTCAGGGTGGATCTTGCCCTACTTACTCTACCTGAGGACTTGTGAACCGTGAGGTTTTCTTTCCGGCTGGTGGGAAAAGGCCCCAGATGAGCTCTAGAAATCGTTCCTCCTGACCCTTGTAGGTGTTTCTTTCCTCAGCCTCAGGTAGTTTTCCCCAGTGTGTACACTGAACAGAGAAAGACTTAATCCCTGGAGCTCTCTGCTCTGTACATTGCTATTCTTTTAAGGGCTCTGCTCTGGAAGCTCTAGCTGCCCTGACGGACCCCCTTGCCCCCCCAACCACTTCTGACTCCTCAACTCCAGGAGAATGCTAAGCTCCACCTAGCTACCCCTCCCTGCAGGGTGCCTGGTCACTACGATGAGTAAAGCACAGGACTCACCTTGTTGTTTCCCTTCTCTGGGGATTCACTGTCCTTCATTGACTGATGTCCAGTATCTTCAAAACCACTGTCTCATGCATTTTTGTCCCACTTTTGAGAGCGTGGACCAGAAGTGGAACTCACACAGGTAAAACTCTGGCAAAATTAAAATTATGTAAAAAATCATGGTCTTGGTCACTGTTAACAAATCCCAGTCTTCTCACATACAGGTGATGCTCCATGGTTTTCATGGAAAAGCAACAATATGGGTCTTCTCTCCCAATAATTTTAGCTAGAGGATAGTCTCCTCTTTCTTTTTTACATGTTGCTATTTTTTGAAGGAATTACCATTCTCCTCTAAGTTCATCATACGATATCGAGGAGGAAGGAGACAGGGTTCCTCACCATCTACCTGGATGATTTTCAGGTAAGGTGTCTAACCTCTCCGATCCTTAGTTTCTTTTGTGGAGTGAAGTCAATATTATCTACCTTGCAGTCATTATGAGGATTAACTAAGATATTTGTAAGAAAACTAGCACAGAGCCTGATTCATTATAATTTTCATAAATTATTAGTTTATTTTTAAGAATGTCAATAAAGGCAATATAGTAATAGGTCTGTTGTCTTGCACATGGTCTTACTGTCAAAACCTACCGGCTGTTTATGTGGTTGATATGTCTTAACAATTTTCCTAGGTAATATAGTTGGCTCCTGAAGCACATTATGTTTTAGTAGTCCATTTCTCACTAGCAAACAAGGCACATAACTTGGCACACAAAGAGGGGAGACCAGCAATGAACAGATCAGTCGGCCCCAGTGATGCCTGTGATTTGCCTGTCTGACAGTCTCAGATCCAGGCCAGGGGCGAGGAAGTGCATTGCTTCCTGTGTCTCGCAAGCCAAAGGCGAGCAGCTGGAGACACACATCCATGGCAGAAGATCAGCTGCTTTAGCAGCTAATTAATGAGGGGGACTATGCATGACATTTGGAAAGTTCCTAAGTGAGCAATACTGTGGTGAGAAGCTGAATAACATCCTTACGCTATCTGTCACATCGCCTGTGTTCACTTCTTCTGGCCTGGCCTTAGCACACTGCATAAATCTACAGCTGCAGGAACCAAAATCTCATATAAAACTGAAGGATTTATTTTGAGGTATTGAAAGGTTTATAGCTGCAAAAGTTAAAATTTGCCGAATCGGCATTTGGAGGACTCTCCCGTATGCCTCACCCCTTTTGGCTCTCTGATTGTGTTCTCTGAATTCCTGTCTCCACAGGGAGACAAGAGAGCTAGGGGAAAACAGTGATGTGGATGGAATTGTCCAGACTTTACCCACTCTTGGCATTAGTGGCTTCATATTTCAACCTAAAGTAGTCTTTGAAAGCTGTCATTATGATGCTAAGACCCATACACAAGAAATACAAAACAGTAATTCCATTCTGTTCTGGTGCCTGATTGCATTGTGGACTCCGGAAACTTCCGTCAGTTTTCACATATTTTAGAGTGCAGTGTTCAATTTTCAATGCCCACTTTCCTGCATCTTTACTGTTTGGTGGGAACCAGTCAGAAGCTGGCTTAGGTCTTTAGTCCGCTCATAGAGTAAAACTCTGAGTTGTTACTCCTGTATTTAATCAAGGATTCAGCATTTCCTCTTCTGGATTCTGTACATCCTCCCTAATGACCTCCTAGATTTCTGACTTATGGTCTGGTTCATTTCTCGAGCTAAGAGGGGTAGGTCTTCAAGTCTTAGAATGCATGCAAAGGGACTGGGTATCTAAGTACTAAAATAATAAGAACTATATGTATATATGAAATGCCATTAAGACAGAAGGTTGGAAGGAGTACGACACATTGCTAAGACTTATCTTGTACCAGTTCACTGACTTTCCCTACTAACGTGAGGGAAAAATTACTTACCTTAATCGTTCCATCTGTAATGGGCGGAATATCCAATCTGCAAGTTCATAATGACACATGCCCTATCTATCTTCCAGGCATTTTGCAGAAAATCAGTGAAATAATATATACAGCCTTGAAAGCTATAGAGACATTAAAAGTATCAAACGTCATGGCTAACTGGAACGTCATTTCACTTGCTTGGCCATTGCCGTTCTTCTCACCTTCTACCTGCCTTCCCTCAAATCATTAGCTGTCCCCTCTTCCTTTTCTCTGGCCCTCTCCCATCCACGACATGAGAAAGCGTCCTTCTGTGAAGACTTTTGGAGTTCCGTCAACGAGTACTGTCTTACACGTTTCTGCTGCCATTACAGCACTTCTCAGGGTCCCATATTCACAGAAATAATTCCAGAGGTGTGTTTGTATTGGATCAGTCCTGACCCCAGAGTGCAATAGTAGCAGGACGTGACAAGTGGAAAAGGCCTTTAATCTGCAAATGAAAAGTCTAAAACTGGCCCCTGGCTGCCCCCTACTCTGGTGGTCTCTTCTGGGAATGGGCTCACTTTTTAGCTGAACTACAGCTCTTTGGGCTCCTCTAGAGAGTAAGCATAGTTGAGCTGTGCAGTTGCTAAGAAGTCAAGGAATCTAACTGTTTTGCAGGCATGTGCATCTGAACTCTGCAAGGGCTCGGTGTTTTGTGAGATCTCCCTTATCCTGTAGGAAGAGAAATCTTTTTTACCTCTCTCTGCCCGATGCCAGGTCCAACAGCTGTAACTATTTCATTTTTAATTTGCTCCTTGCAGCCTTGTCTCTGCTTAATCCATTAAGACAACTTTGAATGTTCCCGGCTCATATATTTATAAAGGGGGAAAAAAATGAAGGGAAAAGACTTTGAAAAATGGTATCTAAATTGTAGCCAAATGTACTCAGAACTCTCCTAGGTTAAATTGCAAATAATTTTCTTTCAAACATCACAAACACTCTCTCTAACTTAACTCAACAAATTGGACCGAGGGGTTTCATTGCTCTCGGAAACATGATTCATTCTCTTTTTTTTTCTCTGTTCCTCCTTCTCTCTCCTCCCTCTCACTTTTCCTTCTAGAAACGTTCTTCTGGCTGTGTTTTAGCCACACGATATTATCTCTAGGCTTCCTTCCTGGAGCTTCCATGAATAATTTGCCTGTCTGGTGAGAGAGCCATTTTGGAGACCAGCCCCATCCTCGACTGTGCTGGGAGAGGGGAGGGGTGGGGAAGAAGGGCCGGCTGCTTTAAATCAATCAGTTGACACTAATCTAATGTCTAATTAGCTCTGGGTGGGCGTGTGCTTTGATTATAGGAAGTGCCTCAGGCAGTGGCTGGCGTTTGAAGGGCTGCTCCATACATATCAATCATCCTTTGACAAGGAGAACTGGAAGGGGAAAAAACAACAACAACAACAACAACAAAAAAACACGAAGGGGGGCACGTTTCTCTGCGTCATCTGTTGATTATCTGTTTCCAATGGTCCAAACCAATGCTTTGAAGCTCATCCGTTTGCTCTTAGCAATGAGCGCCTGACCACAGAGAGAGGCAAGCTTTCTAAAGTCAGCTAAAACTGTCAGTTGGGTCAAATAATTACTTCCTGTGTCACGAAATACCTAATCATATCTAGTAACAGTTACGTGCTTTTTAAAAAACCTTTAAGGTAAATGCAGAAGCTCTACATATTCCGCTGAATCCTAAAAATGGAACAATTCATTATTATGGAATTGTTCCTGTTGATGGTTTACATGAAATGATTTGTGATTGGACAAAAGTGACAAGATCTTTAAATAAAATTTACAAAATTGCTTTTATTGAAAAGGGTATGCCTATAATTATTTTCTGATTGTTTTATTTTCTTTCTTTCTGTACTTAAATACACTCTTTTCGAGGGATGGGGGTTTAGAAACTTTCCTAGAAGTAGCCGCGGCATATTTAAATGCTGCTATTATTTCTAGCAGAAAGGGAGGGGGTCCAGTCTCATTTTCATTTGTTCTTTTATGTGACCCAACCTTACATAACGTTGATGAGGTCAGAATTAGTAAGGCAGTTAGAGTGCCTTCCAGGTTTTAAACAAACAAAAACACATCTAACGGAGGAGTTAATTTTATTCTCATTCTTATTGATCATGAGATTGAAAGAGGTATTTTAAAATACCGCTTTTATTTCAGATCTATTTGATTTGCTTTTCTGTGTGCTTTTATTTTTCTAATGGTTCCAAGCTGTTGAATCTGTTGGGCACAAGAAAGTCAAGTGACATAAAAGTGATACTTCAAGAGATTCATGTGCAAAGCCTGGTTAGAATACAGTCTGAGGCTCTGTAGATGAACTGTCAGGTTTAAATCCTGGCCATGCTACTTACCAGCTGTGTGACCTTGGGCAAGATACTTAACCTTGGTAAACCTCACCTGCAAAATGGAAATCACAGTAGTGTCTACTTCACAGGGTGATTATGAAAATCAAATAATATGATGCATGTGGTGTGTTTAGCACATGGTAAACACTCAATAAAATGTTAACCATTATTGTTGGTGTATAGATGTGAGTATTTTCCCAACAATATTGGCTGAGTTTAGAAATCCACAAAAAGTATGTCTGTCTTTGGAGGCAGAGACTTGAAAAGGAAGATCTCCTAAAATGTTATATGAGGCGTGAAGCATGATACTTATACCACTGTCTTGTATATGGGCATTGTGGGCTTCCAGAAGCACTGCATTCCTGGATGTAAAATAAAATACTTGTTAAGATTATGACCCACTTTGAGTTAAGGTATGCATTTCTTAAGAATTTTCATAAGGTTAAACTTTCTTATGATATGTGAAGAAATTCTGGTTTGACAACTGTATTAGAAAATTCTCATTGGAACGTTCATTGGAATGCCTCTTGCTAACTTCAAGAAAATGTTCCTTCTCCCTCTCTCTCTTTAACACAAGAGAGAGTAAGGGAAAGACAATGATGTATGTGTTGTAAAAGGCACTAGAGCTCACTCTTTTACACTCTAGAATTTAATGCTTTCAAATTTTGTCAAAAATTTGAAATAAACATGATATACAAATGACTACATTGTATAATTTTTCTTTTACATTGTTTCATTTTATCAACATGATACATTTTAGAAATTTTGTGTTAATATGAAAACTAATACATTTTAGTATAAAATTATTCCTGTAAACTTTGTTTTTTCAAAAATGAGAGAACAATATCATGAAGATAATTCTGATTTCTTCCCTCAAAGTATTTTGCGGATAACCATAGACTCACCAGATGATCAAAAGTCAGATAAGGAAGTTGTCAGAAGCATAAACTCAGGTGATGTATTTCCAGGTTTCTTACCGAAAGATGGTTGAGGCTTCATTACTCTGGACAAATTTTGAGAAGCGCAGTTAAAGGTAATTAAAAAAACAATTGCCATTTGTGTAAAAGTGCAGAGACATGCTATTTCCTGACTTTCAATTACTTACAGTAACTTAAAAAGTAGAATAAGAGATTGCCAATAAAGGGCCTGTCCAATCATATCAATTTTAAGTAAGAGAAAAATAATGATGTGTAATCAGCATATTATATAGTGAATATTTTAATCTTCCAAGGTTGTAGATTCTGGATTTTACATATGTGATTGATTAGTAAATCTGTAATTTTTTCAATATAATGAAAATGAAATATGAAATGAAGCATTAAATGGATTTGCATCACACACATCAAAATCTGAATTATTGGTTTCGGTCAGCAGAGTGCTACTTTATTTTTATAATGAATCAAAATCCAAAAAATAGCAAAGAGGAAAAGAACAAGCCTTGCCTTCCGAAAGCCCCTATCACCTTTTGTTCTTGGTAAACTCGGATATGAAAACCGTAGCTAAAATCAAGACTCACACCGCCCTCTTCTTCTGAGGTGAACACAACACATGGCAGGCGATAGATAGTTCTCCGCTACTGTGGGAACATGTTTTTAAACTGTGGTGGGAGAGATTTCGTCTAGACTGTAGAAAACACTCTCTACATGAGGGTTATGTGTCATGGGAAAGCACATTACAACAGGGGCTATAGAACTTCCTGCTCTGGGAATTTTATAATAAGAGCCAGGCTGGTGTCATTTCACACAAGACCTGCCCGGAGGTAGGGGAATGGATAAAATGACCTTTCCTGCCTCCTCCAAGGGCTATGACTGGTCCTTAATGAAAACCTGGTACCAAGGACTAGTTCAGTATGGAACGATGCTTTTAAGGCCAAAGTTTAATTTCATAACAGCAATCGGATACTGTAGATAGCTGGATTGCTCTCTTTGGAGATGGATAAAATGACATGGTCTTTGGAGCTCATCCCAAGGGGCACTTTAAGGAATATTCTCTGGGAACTGCATCCTGTGCTGGCAAAGGCATTACTTGATGATTTAATGGGTCTTTTCCATTTCCAGGTCTTATGATGTATTATTACCACCATCGAGCAGTTATAGTCTCCTCATGGTAACAGACACCAACTAAACAATTTGGCCATCCAACTTCAAAATTTGGTCTTGTTTCATTGCTGTACAGTTGTTCAAGACGGTAGCTGCTAAGCTTCTTTCCCCTCTCCTTTGAATGTGTGTTCTTCACTGTTGTCATTAAGATCTGTATCTAGAGTTACCCGATTTTAGTCTGCATTCCAAGGAGATTGCTGTGAAAACTTATTGGTATTGCAGCCTATTCTCTTGGAAGTTAAAAGTCCTTGGAGCCTTGGATTTCAAATCTACTTAACCTGCACAAAAGTAATAGATATGGTCTACTTGGGGATACCAAATATGAATAGTTTTGAATTAGGGTGCGTGTGTGTAGCTGATTCATACCAGTAGTGCTCAGTGGGCCATCCAAATAAATGCTTATACTGTTGTCTTCTACTGATTCTTCTTCTTCTTCTTCTTCTTCTTCTTTTTTTTTTTTTTGATTCTTGATTCTTACATGCTGTAGCTCTGAAAAGAGATAGGATTGCTACACTTACTATTGAAATAGGCCACTGGGCAGGCTTTGGGAGGGAAAGACGTACAAGGAAGCTTTCTGGCTTCCTTTTTGTATGTGGTCATGTTGAATGCCGGCTACTTTGACTCCTTTTCTGCTGCTACTGAAACAGAATAAGGTGGCACACAATGGGCACAGCAGGGAGGGAGGGGCAACGGGCAGCTCCCCGCGACAGGTGCAGGTAGCATGGCCGCCACTTTCCCACACGTATCAGTGGGTCTCAAGTGGCCTTGTGCACTCTGAAAATGAAATAAATGGCTGTGTGGATCAAGTGTCTGCCAATGAGAAGTTGGAGGCAAAAAAGCAACAAGGAGGTGGATGCAGGGGCTGAGAAGGGGTGGAGTGCAGTGAGAGGGGTTGTTTGTGTGCTTGCATCATTGTTATTCCCATTTCCAAAGCTTGGATGTGAAATCCTATCTGTGTTATTTTGCTTCCAATAATCATGCTCCACTGAGGGACTGAGATGGTATCTGGGTGATGAACACAGAGAAGTTCCATTGTTCCTCCCTTCATCTGTGCTGAGGAGCCGCCGGTAAGTGTCTTCAGGTGGAACTGGAAGGTTCCTAGGGAGGCAGACACTCTACAGAACCTGGAATGGGGCTCCCACTGGCAGTCTTTCCTTCTGTGCCAACACCTCCGGCCTCTACCTCATATATCATTCATATTTAATGGACTGATAGTGCCTGTCATATCCTTAAACCTGACCTGAAACTGTGATACTCACTTGGAACAATTTGAGATCAGACAAGTAGAAGACATGTTTGTGGTTAAGGAATTATTTTCAGGGGCCTGTCAAAGTGTTTCCATATGAGGCTAATGCCATTTTCCTAAGGAGCAAATGCAAGAGACACAATAAATATTACTTCGTTTCCTTTTGGTCCATTAAAAAAAAAGAAGGAAAGAAGGCATCCACAGGGAGATTTTTCCAAGAGCAAGTAAAATGTATTGTTATCTAAGCAAGTATTTTCTTTTTTTGCCATTTTTTGGGGGGGTCATTTTTTTTCAGATGAGGTTTGTGTGGGCATCTCTAAAATATCTATGTTTTAATTCATTTTTATTTTCTACAGAATATGGTAGGGCGTGTGTTCTCATAATTTCCTCTCCAGGCTTGCTTGTTTGATCTCTAGAATATATCTCTTGCTTCAACCGCATCTAACTACATCCTCATGACAAGAGCTTTCGTAACCCCTTGGTACCTGCTACTCCGTATGTGGAGTCCTTTTTTCCCTTTCCTCCATTTGGTGGCTTCTTCTCATCTTCCAAGACTCATGTCCCTTCCGGTGTCAAGCCTTCTCCGACCCCCTCAGGCATAATGTAAGTATCCTCTTTGTCGGCCTGCTGCTTCCCAAGAGCAAATGCAATGCATTAATGAATGGTAATTATTTGTGAATATGGCTGTCTCCTCCCTGGGTGATGAGTCTGTCTGGAGCAGGGGGACATTTCTCCTTCTTTAATTCCATCACTGTCTGATGTGGTGCTCCATAAATACTGATTGATGAGTCCAGGGCTGAATAGAGCTTTCAGAGGTTAGGATGAGCCTGAAAGATGGACTTCTCAATCCCCTTTAATGATTTGCCACGGATGAGCATTACAGCCCAGATTTATGAAGGCAGTTCCCCATATTAGGAATTCTTCAATTAGGAATTCTGTAAGAATTCCTTTCTTAGTAGTAAGCATTTTATGTGATATGTAAGGTTGATGTCAGATTTACAGTCCAACTTTCTTGTATGTATTTGGTTACATAAAACTGATGATGATGATGGTGATATGATAAAATAACAATATCAAAGCTGACACTGAGTGTTAAACATGTGCCAGGCACTATGGCAAGAAGCTTTATATATATAATCTTATTTCATGCTAACAAGAACACTATAAGTTATATATTATTATCCTCATGTTATTTGTGAGGAAATAGAGCCAGAGAGTGTTTAAGTGACTGGATACCACAACTAGTGAATAGTATAGTCTAGATGTGAACCTAGGGAGCCTGGTTCCAGAGCGTTATACAGCTGTGTTAGTGTAAAACAAGGGCCATGAGAAACAGTGGAGGATGCTATAACTGTCCTGGGTAGTTGGAAGGATTCAGCCTATGATTTCTTGCTCTACTAGAATTTGAAAGGCATTGAGTGGTTTCTATTTCCATATAACCTGTAAATTTCTTCTGATCCTCCAAGAGTTCAGAAAGATGTTGACTGCATGAATCGGTTCAGCTGGGATTCTGGTTGTGTATCTAGACTTAGAAGAAACTTGGAGGATTAAGTGGTTTTCTGGAAAATGTGGGCCAAAAACCACATTCACCCCAAATTGCTGTATGAATGAAACACATGGGTTTTCTTTGTGTTTTTTGAATAATTCCAGTGGTGGCCTCAAGCTTCTATTTCCCTGTATTTGTGTGGAGTCAACCAAAATAGCTTTGTACAAATAACAAGAAGTATGAAAAAGCATATGCACCTTGTCACTGCTTTGCCAGTTGGAAAAACTCTTAGGACACATGCACAGCAATAAAAACAGAGGCTTTGGGATTGACCAGCTTTTAAAATGCTAAAGGTATTACTTATTCCAGAGTGCCACTGTCTTATATTTACTTTTCAGTTTTGCATTTTCTCATTAGCCAGTATTTTAAGCATTGCATTTTTCTTCTTTTCAAATAGAAAATATCAAATTATATTCTTCAAAGATATTTTTAATTGTATTTGATGGTCAAATGTGCCACATTCTAATAAGGAAGGGGAATAATTTTGGCTTTAAGTTGGTAATATCATATTTCTGTGGCTGACTATTAGAAAATTTCTAATGCATTTCTTCATCTTGTATTTTTAAATTATTTGAAGTCTGTGAAAAGTTTATGGAAATGTTGAACAGAAAGGTAAATCTCTTTCTCACAACCATCACTAGAACTCATTCTAAAATGGAAATCAATGGTCTACATCTGTATGTCAGTTATATTTTTCTGGGGCACAGCATATATGAACTATAATAAAATTTTATCTTATTTTTTACTTACCAGTTTTTTTTTTCAGATGACACAGAAAATGAGACAAGATTTTTACTATGTTGTAGTACCGTGTTTGATCTCAAATATTTCTCTCCTTTTAATCATACTGATCTACCTGGATTTAGGGAGACTATTGGAAACAAGGAAAGATTTGAACATGACTAGTGAAGAGTAACTGTAGAGTTATTAAAAAACATTTGTGTGGAAAAGCATTCTTAGTGTTTTCACAAGCATATTGGAAAAAAATACCAATGAAGTTTTAAAGGAATGAATCTATCTTTATTTGATGTGGCTAAAGATTTGTCCCTGACTAAACTCTGTCAAAGCTACTTGCTGATGTCAATCTATGCTAGGTAACTTTGACATTTTTACTTATTTAAACATTAAGAATACTCAAAATATTTAAAAGCATATATATTCTAGGGCTTCAGTAAGTTAAAAGGGTCTAGCATGACTTAGGAATGTTGCCATACTGAATCTACTTAAAATAACTGATCCATAGAAATTAACATTAGAAGACAATTAAGATAAGTAAACTTTTATTTTTTGTAGAAAAGCTAACTGAGACTCAAAAATGATCTAGAAAGCATAGCAGCAAGTAGTATATATCATTTCAAATATCCCCTATCTCTTCTAATATTTTAGAATCCCAGCTCTGTAAGGATCATATCTATCTTTTTCTTTATATTAACTATATTAGGATCAATTTTGGAATAATATTTACATATTTATAATTAGGATGCTGGCCTCCATACCATTAATCCAAGAGTAAATAGATAGTAAATGCTACAATAATCAAGTTGGGTTAATTAGCCCCAAATTCTGGTTTAGCCAAATATAATACTGAATGATGGCAAGTAGAGTGGCTTACATAGGGGGGAGAAAAAAAACAATGGCAGATGATGTCTATAGGAAATTACAGAGCACTACAAAGTAAGTAGAGAAACACATATGTTACCACTAGAAAATAGAGATCATTCTTTGTGTCTAAGTATAGTGTGGCAGATTATCAAAATGTTCCTAATTCTCCACACCTCTCTAAATCAACACACTTTGCAATGTGACTTTGCAGCTTCTCATCCCTCGAATCTGGACTTGTCTTGCAACTTGTTTTCACCACTAGAATGTGGTGAAAGGGACCATATGCCAGTTTTGTACATATGTTTCCAATGGTCTTCTTAGTGTCTCTTCTCTCTCTTGCAACCCCTTCCCATCTGCCATGAGAATGAGTTTGTGCCATTCTCCCAAATGATGAGAGACTTTTGGCTGAGTGTCACTCAAGTCACCAGGTAATGATTCATGAGATATGTACACGAAGCCACCCTAGACCAGCCATCTCCCAACTGGTCCACCAGCTGATTGCAGATGCATAAGCAAATCCAGCTGAGAGCAGCCAAACCTGGCCCAGATCAAAACCTCTCCCCGGGTCTGTAGATCTTCAAGCAATAATAGACACTTATTGTGTTAAGTCACTGAGTTTTGGAGTGATTGGACAGCACTGTGGCAATAGATAACTGATACAGTTAAACATTAAAGGCATGACAGAAGTCTGTGTAAGACTCAGAAATTCTACAAACCACATATAATATCCAACTTCACTCAGATATGGACAAAGCAGTTCTTATTTTCAGTTATTACTTGGTTCAGTGCTCCATTGATTTGGATAACCAGGTGATTACCTTTTCTAAAATTCATATAGAACATTAGTTAAAATGGAGCTTAGGAGTCACTTAGTCCAGCTGTTAACTTTATAGAAAAGAAATTAAGGCCAGTTGAGTTAAAGAATGAGTCTCCAGTTGCTTCTCCTGTTATTGATAGAGCTGGAGCTTAGTGTTTTTGCTACTTAACATTGGATGCCTTGATTCTGCTCTGAGATATTCATAAAGAAGACAAATATTGTGTAAGTATTATATTTTGTGGAGTTCATAGCTATTGCCACTTCATCTTTCTGAAAAATCATTCAATGTCTCCCATGCTGATAATCACATTCACCCACTTTTGATAGCCAAATGTCTTCAGTCTTGGTGTGAGGACATTCACTGCTCTATGTCTACCTGTATGTATTTCTCCAGTTGAGTGTTGGATCAAACAGTGATTCTTGAATAGATGTAGCTTAATAATTTTGGTAGAGAAGGAAGCCTTTTCCACTTAGAGCAAGACCTTATTTACTTTGACCCTTACATGTTTTTGCCTTGCGACACCCTCTTCCAGTATATGCAGTTTCTTAGAGCACTCAGTGACTGCACGCGTTACCGAAGTCTCCACACCATGCCTATGAAACATGGCTCTGAGCGGTTTCCTACTGGGAGTAAACTGTCATTCTTCACCACATTAAATTTTATGTTTCAAGCGAATGGAAAATGGATTTTATTATTTTCTCTCTCTCTTTCTCTCTCTTTTTTTTTTTTTGCCACGAATGTTTTATGGCTACAAAAACAGAATTTGTGGTTTCAACTGTTCAAGTTTGATGCAGAAAGCTATGGAACCTCTTATGTAACCTGATGGCCTGAATAATTATCAAAATATTTTGCTTTCCACCCTTTCTAAGCTTTAGCAGCAGGAAAAAAAAAAAGTATATGCAACCTTTTGACCACAAAATAATAATAATGAGAAAGCCCCTTTTTACAAGGTCTGCTCCTACACCTACACTAAAGATGCTGTAATTGGGGGAGGCTAGTGCTCATGCAGGTGTGCCTGTGCCCCAGTCAGGGACTACCTTTTGCAAGGAAGGAAACAGAGTCTATGAGAAGAAAAGCCAGGGTTAAGAGAAAAGGAAAAAATGGGATGGAGACCACTTAGTAGAGAGGTCCAGAGCCATATGGCCTCGTATCCCTTCAGAATCCAGAAATCATGTTCTGGTGATCTGAAAAAAAATTATGGGGTACAAAAAGTGTGTTGGGTGTGTGTTTCTTTTGGCTTACACAAAACATTATTTCTCAGTGTCTACTGAGAACTGAATGTCCTCCTAACTTATTCAATATGGTGTCACCTCAGACATTTTAAATAGAGGTGAGCCTCAGTTTATAAAATCTGGGATCTAGAACATAATGCTGATGAATCAAATTCTTACAATGAATTCTATAACTATGTATATATGCTCATATATATAATGTATATACAAATTATAGCATATATAATATATAAGTTTATGACTCTTTTTTGAACTTCAGAAATTTTTTTAAACTTCATTTATTTAAAATTGGTTTTAAATTAGCAGTATTTGTCAATCTGTATTCTTGATGTTTCTTTGCCATAACTTTTCTTCATGAAGTTAAAGATCCACATTCACCAACATATATATGAACTATAAAGATTCCTGCTGTAACATAAATATCACTCCCCGATTTTCCCCTTGGTTACATTCATATGTTCATAAAAGCCTATATTAGCATTGTATACTCCTTAGGGAAAGAAAAAAGCTTATTTCACTTCCAACCAGAAAACACTACTCGTTTGCCATTAATTTCCCCACCACATTACATAATGTGTTGGCAATATGCTAAATGTAAAATGTGTTTGCCACGTTTATCAGCGGAATGTGAGGTCCATGAGAGCAGAGACACTGTCTGTCCTAGTCTCAGACTGTAGTCAGGGTTCCTACCACGCTACTGTGCTGGGATGCAGGAGGAACTCAGTAACTGTTTGCTGAACGATTGAATTAACACACCAAGCTCCACTTCTAACAAATGTCATACAATTTGTAGATACTAGCTCACTTTTCTGACTCACAGACTGAGGGGCAAGAGTGAAGCACCTACCTTTAAATCTGTCAGATATCATGGGGATATTGAGTTTCAGTAGGAGTAATGGCACCAAATTTTAATTCCAAAGATCTTATTACCAGTTATTCAAACTCTCAAAGTCTGTTTCCTGATGAAATGTGTACTTCACGGAGTGAGTTTTTAAAGATGCTACCAGGGAAACAGCTAATAGGATTTGGAATGCAATGTATACAATATGATTACAGGAATCCTATAAGTCTACTAAGACCTAACCATACTCCTAAAGAGGACTAATGGAAGAACATAAGTTATATAGAATTGATAATGACCACCAATGATTTTAGTTAATTATCAACTAAGACTGTGCAAAAGTGGCTGTTTGCAAAGCCTTTGTAGGGTTTTAATGTAATGGACGTGAAGGCTTTTGAGTCTGACAGACGTGATATGGAATAGCAGCTTCATTAATTCATGAGACACCTAAACTTGAACAAGTTAATATCTCTATGCTTCAATTTCCCCACCTACCAAGTGATGGGAGTACTCCCTTTTGGAATTCATGAACATATGGAGTGACAATGTTCATGTAGTAGTGTGATTTTCAATTGTAGGCTCTGGAATCAGGTCCCCTGGATTTATATTCTGGCTTTGTTATTTACCAGTCAGGTAAATGTGAGCAAGTTATCCAGTCTCTCAGTGCCTCAGCTCAAGGCAGTGTTGAGAAGACTGTGTTAATTCAAAAATATTTAGCATTTCCTGAAACACAGTATAGACTAAATAAATTTTAGTCACTGATATTATCATTATTATTGCTGTAATTATCACTGATTAAATGGAAGCTATTATAACCCTTTTACTCAGCCATTCAGAAGTGGCAATTCCATTTGGAGAAGATGAATACTGGTTGTTTTGTTTTATTTGTTTTTAAAGAGATGCTTTGTCATACTTAGAAAATTATTCAAATGAGGGAAATGGTTTGTTTTCATGGCAGTTTCCAGAAGAGAAGACTCTTTCAATGCTGGGTCATGCTACAGTAGAGCCAGGGGAACTTCAGGAAGGGAGTGGTACTCTACTGGAAGATTACATTTCTTCTTATTGGATTAACCCTATGTCCATCAAATGTAAATTCTAGTGACTAGCCATCCATGCTGCTTAGTTAATAACAGTTCTTCTATTCAGCATGTATTGAGCTTGGGGGCTGATGAAGTTTCCTTTTCAAATCAACTCTTTTGGAAATCCTTCCTAATGGAACTTTGTTCATGTGGCCAGAGAACAATGCATCCAAATAAGCTACCAGCTGGAGTGAAAGAGATGGCAAAGCTAAAAGGCATATCTCATTCTGGGGAAAATTAACCTCCCAATTTTGCTCAGTAATTGATTCCATGTGACTGAGGAGTTTCAGGCTCGATTGTGACTGTCATTTGGATAGCTGGGAAGCAAAAGCCTGTAATTACAGTCAGGCAACCCTGTTATCAGAGCCCGGGGAGGGCTTTCGTCTCTTCCTACCCTGGGTGATCACAGGTGAGGCTGGCCGGGGAGGGAGGAAGGAGAGAGGGGAAAGTAAGCTGGTGGATCTTTCTCCATGAGAAAGAGCCCCCAAGGCAACCTCAGCCATGGAGAAAAGGTCAGAGGTCTTTGGGAGCCCGCTTGAGTTTTCATGATACCAATGTGAAGAAGCTAGTGCTTCCTGCTTGCTGCAAAGTCTTCTCTCTGGGGAGATGCTTTGCCTGGAGATAGTGAATAAAGCTCTGGACTGTTATGATTCACAGGTAGTTGGGAGAATCCTAACAATGCTGCTCTTATGCCGCTGGCAGCTGTGTAAATAACTTTATTATGTTCACATAGCGTCTGTGAACTGACAAGGTGAACACTGAATTTTTGCAGAACACATTAAATAAGATAAACTGAAAACTGGGTTTGTCTTTGCCTTCCATATAAGTGTAAAGCGGATGTTGTCGAAACTTCTAAGCACCATTTGACTATCATGAGTAGACTACGTGCGATATTATTGCTCTTTGTCAGTATAGGCATTAAGTGCATGTCTTTATCAAAGACTGAGACAAGGCTAGTAAAACAGAATTAACTGTCTGAAAATGTGTCTAGTGGGATGAAGAAGCATGGCTTTAATCGTTTTGTGCTAGAGCCAGTATCCTTTAGTATTGGAGCTAGGGTCTTAGACTGATAGCTCCAAAGTAAAGATTCAAGTATCAGAGAAAACCTACCTACTTTCTTATTTATTCACTTCTTCGGAGTATACTCCAAAGATTTTTGAAAGAGTATTGGTAGTATTCATTATACACCTACAAGTAATCCCAGAGAAATTAAAAAGGTGGCCTTCTTCAACTTCATACAACTATATTTTTTATGATTTTATTTATTTATTTGAGAGACAGAGAGAACACAAGCAGAGGAGAGGGGCATAGGGAGAAGGAGAAGCAGACTCCCCAATGAGCAGGGAGCCCGACATGGGGCTTGATCCCGGGACCCTGGGATCATGACCTGAGCCAAAGGCAGATGCTTAACCGACTGAACCACAACTTCATACAACTATGAAGCCATGAGGAAAAGGTGTCATTGATGCTACATTTACTGTTGTGAAGAGATTGGCTACATTGGCAGATGAAATCCTAACTGCTAGGTAAGACTAACTCTTTTATACTATTAACTGCCAATACAGATACATCATTTCCATTATTATTAACAATATTTATACCTAATATTTGTATGCTATTATATAGTTCACAAAACACATATGTCATTGGCATCAGCTAAAGATATTGGCTTGAAACTGAAGGATATGGTCAGGTCGATTCAATTAAAATTAACTTCTTAATTACCTACCAGGTGACAAGTATGTCTTTGGTGATCCAAAGTCTTCACAAATAAATAGCAAAACTTTTCAAGAATATATAAATTTATAGTTTGTATGGACTCAGAACACTGCATGATTAAGGTAAATGTTTATGGTCATGGAGGAGAGAGAACTTAAGTCCTATTTTAAGAGACTCTCAAACATTGGCTGGTCTTCTGAATATCCATTATGGAAGGAATTATCTTCCACTTAAAAAAATGTAGTTCCAAATCTTTTTTTTTAATTTATGGTCATTAGTGTATAATGGATAATTCTATGGGAAGGATATGGTGAAACATTTCAATAATTTTTTACAGGTAGAAACTTAAGAGAAAAAAAGATACTTAGACTCCTCCATACCATCTCCAGGAAAATACAAAACTCATGCCAGGGTTTAAAAAATGAAATAATAGGGCGCCTGGGTGGCTCAGTCGTTAAGCGTCTGCCTTCGGCTCAGGTCATGATCCCAGGGTCTTGGGATCGAGTCCCACATCGGGCTCTCTGCTCCGCTGGAAGCCTGCTTCTCCCTCTCCCACTTCCCCTGCTTGTGTTCCCTCTCTCGCTGTGTCTCTTTCTCTGTCAAATAAATAAATAAAATCTTTAAAAAAAAAAACCCAAAAAAACTAAATGTAAAGGTGATATGTGTGTTAGCTACTATGAACCAACACAAATACCTCTGGTAGTAACCTAACTTCTTTTCATGCTCAATATATTCATCTGTTTAAAAAAAAAAAAAAGAAAAAAAGAGATAATTACATTTACAACTTGCAACATTGCTGTTCATGTTAAGTGAGAATGTGTATGGTTTGACCTAAACACCTATGAAATCATAGCATTTCCTTACTGCTTTTTTAGCTGATTGCTATGTGTTATATGAATAGACTATATATTTCACCAATCCAGGACTGCTGTTAGGTTGAAACTGAGTTTTGCTATTATAAACCATGTTGAATATATTAACCTGTCCCGTTTCCAGTATTCCTCTTCTGAAGATAAAGGCTGTTGGTCATTGAAGAGGGCCCAGGTAAACAGCCTATATGGCTATTTTCCATTTTACTAAAGGGACTTGGAAGGGAAAGTAAGGCAGAAAGCCTGCAGAGTGGACACTAGGGCAATCTAATTACTGAGGTCAGGCAGCACATTGCTGGGACCCCTGGAAGCCTGAGTGGCTGGAGTATGGAAAAATCCCAATTAGATGATTAATTTAGGCTCTGGGTGTGCTTTTTGCCTATGGCCATGGAGTCAGGAAAAGAAACAATTACCTCTCAAATTGCCATGCTGGACCGATTAATTTTTAATTGAGTCTTGTTAAAGGCATGGAAAATTGTGACATATATAACCTGGAGAAATAGTCCTGAGCCAGTGGGAGCCACTCTTCTCCCCGCAGGAATCCAAAGATTTAACCAAAAAGGAAAGTGATTCAGATAGAGCCTGGAGGCAGGGGTTGGCAGAGACATGGAGAGGACTTGGCTACCTTGGAGAGAAAGCTGTTCTTCAAAGTAGTGTCAAAAGGACAACTGGTTTTTCTGTTTTCCCTCTATAGCCAGGCTACCCCATTGGGCCATGCCATGCATTGAACTCTTTTTCGTATTACTCGTTGTCTAAAATGATGACAAGTCCTTAAATCTCATCTCTGTGTAGAATATTCAGATTAGACTGGACCCTAATCCTTTATTTTTCTTTAGCTCTGCACAGCATGGGGAGAAAGAGAGGGAGTGTATCTTATGCTCAGTGAATACTCAAGTTGGAAATTTTGGTCTAGGTTGAGAAACAAGTGGAATATTGGAGGAGTAGAGTGGTAGCATGAAATGACCTTACGGGAATTCAGATTTATACCAGGATGCTGCAAGCCAGGAAGAATCCTCATGTGGCCTCCTGGAGTGTTTGAGTTTTGAGGCATCGTGGAGATAGAACTGTTAGTTAATAGGATCTCATCTGCAGTAAGCACCAGTATGCTAAAGATATTTCACTGCACCTTTTATAGATGTCAAACATTCCTGGTTCCTTGGAAATCTCAGGGATTATTCACAGTGTCTGTGAACAGACTCAATAATAAGCCCAAATCAGCTCAAATTATTTACACTGATCTACCATATACGATTTCATCTAAGTAAATCAGGATTATTTCCTTATCAGGCACTTTCCTCTTACATCTGATTGGTATTTTAATTAGGTACCAAGGAGATACTAGGAAGTGACGAGAGGTATTCATTGTCTTATTTAAATTGCACCCTTCCAAGCCAGGATCAAGTCATTGGTCTAGTAGAAGTTATAGAAGCAGAGTTTCAAAGATTAGCCCAAACAAAATGTCTGAAATGTTAACAATCATAAGTGCTGATGATAGTAGATTATATTACTGTTGAGAGTACTCACTCCCTTCTCTCACTTCCATGAGGGGGGGGTGTATACTTTCAAGGAAATTCACTTGGGATACGGCCATGTGTCCTTTCAGCTTCATGGTAGGGGAGAGTGTACTTCCCCACCTTTCCATCTGAGCTCAGTCATTGACTTGTGTAGATTCATAGAAATGGCATGGTTTACTTACATGGTAGGGTTTCTTCTCTTGTTCCTTCACCATTGCCATGAAATGATTATGTCCTGGGCAGATGGCTGCTCCATGCAGACACAGAGAGAGGATCCAGACTTAACCTTCGTCTTGGGCTGTCCAGTTGAGCTCAGCCTTGAGCCTGGCCTAGAGACTCAACTCCCAGCCAACCTGCAGATGCATGAGCAAGAATAAATATTTACCAATATACACTATTAAGGTTTTGTGGTAGTTTGCAGGAAGAGATAGCTGATACACTAATGAAAACAGTGTGGGTTGTATGATGGTTACACAACCCACGTTAGCATTCAGCTCAGGTTTTACAGGCAAATAGTGCAGGTTTTAATCATTTAAAGAGAGTATCTCTGCATTTGTGTTTTCTTTGGGATGGTTTGCTTTAAGCCAGGGCTTGCCTTGTGTCCTTGGACAAGTCACCTGGGCCTCTTTATGTCTGTTTCTCCATTTGAGGAAAAAAGATATTACTTGCCACCTACCTTTCCCCAGGGGTCATAAATTAACAGTTGAAAAACTCTTTGAGATCTCCCATGAAAGGTGCAATTTAAGCAGAAGCATGCCTATTATTTATTTTTATTATCCATTTTAAAATTGAATACTTAGAGCAAATAGATTTTCCAGCCACCAAAAAGGAAGTCTCTTCTATGCCACAACATATTATGTATTGGGCACTCTCCAACTATAGACTATATTTCCCATTTATAGCACTAATTTAGATGTTTATGGGTCTGTAAATGTATTCCGTTTCTCCTGGGACTTCTGAATACCTATAAGAGTCTAATATTTTGGAACACTAAATGATTCTTTGGGCAAAGTATAAAATAGGGGAATAAGAAAGGCAGGGAAAGGATTATGTAACAAGGGAGACACTTTTTAAAAAAGAAAATAATTTAAAACTCCAAGAATTACTCTTCAGTATAGTCAGTGTAGTCCAATTTGTGATTATTGTCTCTCCCTCGTGTTACAAAATATCACGTTTAGATTGAGCTTCTACTGAGTGTTCAACACAAAACTATTTGTAGAAGAGAATATAACCATGTTAATAGCACACATTTGTACCAGCCTTCACTCTGTGCCAGGCACTGTGCTAGGTGCTTTTTAATAAGTATCCCATTTATAACTCTCCACAGCCTAATGAAAGGTGCACTGTTCCAATCCTCACTGTAGACACTCCAAGAGGTTAAATCACTCGCCCAAGATCACACAGAGGCAGAATCATGGACTGATTCTAGGTTCTTCGTTTATGGAGTGAGTCCACATTCTTCATCATGATGTGGTTCTTGTTTACAAGTTTTAGGGGTGATGAGACCAATGTAAAAAGAGCTTAAGATATTTTAGTATCTATAATGAAACTCGCTGTGATGCCCTCAACATGACTGTAGGGAAAGAGCTGGTGTGCGAGGATATGGACACCAAAGCCTGGTGTGATGTTTCCAGTTTGTCTCCAGCTTTTGTTTATTTTTTCAATCTCTGTTCCAACACTGATGTAGATAATCAAGTTTTCAGTCTAAACACTAATTAAAATAGCCCTTCCTTGATGGGTTATATGGAATTTTCTACGCAGGGATGTACAGTAGAATGGTTACTTAACTATTGTTCTCACTCATAAAGACTTGCCTTTTGTAATTTGAAAGACAGCATTATGAAGACTAGTTGCATGAACAAACATACATGAACACAAAGTTTGGAATCAGAGGAAAAACCACGATGAGGGACTCTTTCTAACTTAGATTCCTGCACGGGGCCCTAGTTTATGTCAAGCTGTAAAAAGCCAGTCTCCTTTTAGGAACTGGAAAATTCAAATGGCATTTTCAAAAACACCTCCATGTTGCTGAAATCACCATGTGGAGGAGTAATATTTTCATCACTCTCTCTATCTTATAAAATTTTAGATTTGCAGGGAGAAGAGGTTGCTTCTAGTCTTTGAGGTTCTAACATAGTTATGAATAATTCTGAACTTGGCTCCCAGAACAATATGCCCTGGGGGCTCATGCCATTGTTAACTACTCTTCTAGTTTTCAGGGACTGGGCTGAAGCCAAGTGGCTCTGGCTTCCTAGTAGGGTGTGAAATTCCAGCTTTGTCAGTAGTTAGACGGGTATGTACCCCGTCACCTTGAAAAAGGGAAAATCATTTTGAGGAGACATTTTAACTCTCCTATCAATCAGCCATTTATTCGTTAACATCTCTACACAATGATATATAAAGAAATAGGGGCCTCTACCCCTCCTTGACATTGGTCTTAACATTCAAGTCACTCAAAGCAGGATAAGCCATGGCCTAACTCAGGTTTGCAGAGCAGTCTGAGAGGGTGGATGGACTCCATTCTTGATGTTAATCCTGTTTCTGTCACTTTCTAGATATGTGGTTTTGGGCAAGTTATTCAACTTCTTTGAGACTCAAGTTTCCTCAGTTATATAACCTGGGAATAATACCCAAGTCTGCCTTTTTGTGGTGGATGTAATAAAGTCATTGACCACACAGGAAGTGGACAATATATTCTATCTACCTACCTACCTACCTACCTACCTACCTACCTACCTACCTATCCACCTAGTCATCCATCCATCTGCATGCTGTGCTCGTCAACCTTTTATGAAAAGAAAGCTACAGTTAAACAGGGAGGGAAAAATGCACTACTGATAGTTGTTCAACCCAACATAGAGCATCTCCATTTTTATCAACTCTTCCAAACAGTAAGGAAAATGTATGATCTTAACATAACTGTGTATGTGACAGAATATTTTTTGAGAGTCTAGAGGGTTGTTGTTGTTGTTGTTGTTTTAAATGGCTTCTAGCCTCTCATTTCCTTCTGCTAGCTGGATCTTAATTGGAGAAAGAAATTTTTAAATTATTCAGTGACCCACTCAGTGCAAGAATTCTCCTGTATTACCCCCGGCAGATTGTGACCCAGCCTTCGCTGACCACCCAATGGGGAGCTTCATATTGATCACGCATGAGAACCTTATGGCTAGCGTCAAGCATTATAAATTCTTCCCTGTGCTATGCCCAAATCTCCTATAGTCTCTGCCTTTTAGTTGTCTCCATTTTGTGCTCTATAGCCACAAAGAGCCTGTTACCTCCCTAAAGAAAATCCAACCTCTCATAACTAAGGGCTAAGGTGGCTCTTAAGAGAGAAGACTTATTTATGTTTCTGTAGAAAATAAGAATAACTTATCCAGATTTCTTTACCAGACACCTCAGTAAATTGTGCCTTCCAAGGGCAGACAGCTAAATCTTGTGGTAGGTGCCAGGTTGCGTTGGTGCCACATTGAAAACCACATGCTTCACTAAAGGGGGTGATCTAATGAGTTTACTTCTCTGCCCGGGTTCCAGCGACAGGGCTATTTGAGTGACTTCATTGCCATCAGTATTGCTGACTAATGCCTGTATCAACACCTACTGCCGCCACCCCTGGCACTTCAGTGATTTTACGTTTAGTTTGATTTCTCCAGACAGAACTTTTCCACATCATTGGAACTAATTGAGGTAATGGAGAAATTATTCTGGTGCCAGAACACTCTTACTTTCTTTCGCCCACTTCCCCCCTTGGTATTGAAAGACAACAATGCACACAGTCTCTCAGTGTTTCTTTAGAGCAAGAGGGGGAAGCTTGATCATGTCACCGTTACGCCGAGCCCACGCTTGGACAATTAAGGCTGGAAAACATATCCTAACCTCCATCTTTCTACGCTTCCTAAGGCTGTGGCCACGCGGTCCTGCATGGTCATGGTGCCACGTTCCTGAGCTGCTTCTCAGGGGGGATTTAGGTGTCCCTACTGCTGTGCTCTGGACTGACCACAGGACATCTTCTAATATTTGCTAAAACAATTAGCAGACAGAAACAAACATTTATGAGAACGTATTCCACCTTAATTATATGCATTGTCTGCTAATGTTTATAGCATCTTAGAGAGAGTTTGGAGGTAAGACTGAGCTGGCCGAATATGGTTTTGATTACAGGGATTTGTATCAAGGGTGGAATGGTGCCTTTTCCTGATGCCCCATCCCCCCTGGCTTTGTGTCCCTTACTCGAGAAGGCTGAATGAACCATTCCCTAGAGAGCACAACACACTGAGGAGTCCCTATTATTGTCCCATGTCAATAGTCAGGGGCTTAATAAGCATTTGGGGTTGAATTTTGGTAGACCACAGTGAGCCTCTCCACCGTCTGGTTTGGATTTAAGGAGCCACTCCACAGTGTGAGACGGTAGGATAGCCTCTCAATGGTTCAGAGTCCTCTGCTTGGTGCAAGAAATGTCGGTTCATCAGCAGGGGTGAGAGGGCAATTAAAAGATGAGTGGAAAACCTTCCATATCTATTTGAGGTTGGAGGAAAGAATCTAATAAATTCTAAATTATTTTAATAATAATATTTAGCTTGCATATTATGCTGGTATCCCTTTCTCTGTTTTTTCCTTCTATCTCCAGTTGCTAGTCTTACAACTTTTCCCTTATTGATCTGTCCACCCAAGATGGGTAGCAGAAATGATGAGATTTAAGCAACAGATTGCAAATCAATCTGCATTACTACTGGTTAGCAGCTCTGGTCAGCATTTGGTTAGAAGTGGCTATTTGAGCTCAGAGCTGAAATGGGTGTTTTACATTACTTGTGGGTTTTATTTCTTCACATCACCTCTGACCTTTTGCAAAGTTAATTGAGAGTTGGCCTTTTTCAAATTGACTGCAGGAAATTGACCTTTGTGTTCACGCTATGTTAGGAAAGGCCTGGATGAAGAGCAAATCAAGAGGCAAAATGGGAATGATCTGGCCCTTATAGTCATGCTCTGGCACTTTGTGAAATGATCACAAATTCCCTGGTGCAATCACGTGGGCAATGGTACCTCCAAAATTGTTTCCCTGTGGAATCAAGATATAAATCAGAAAATCCATTTTAATTCGCAGCATACTCTGATGGCTCAAAAATTTAACAATCTGAAAGTCCCTTTTAAATTAATGTCTACTATATTTATTCTGTTTTAGCTGAAGCCTGTTTCCTCATTTCTAATCACTGATAGAGACAACTGCTGAGGCCACTTATATAGCAATCTAACCCTAGGGATTGTCTGTCAGGCAAGCGTATCTGTTACTTGGGGAAGAAGGAAGGGTGATTAGAAAAAAATGCATGCATTTTGACCTTAACAATCCTGGGTTCAAAATTCGACTCTGCCACTCATTCTCTGAGTTACTTTAGGAAAAGAATGTAAAACCCTGATTCTCAATGCCTCATCTGTAAAGTGAGGAAATTTGCAAGAAATAAGACTGTGTGAGGATTAAGTGATTCTTTTAAGAACTTAGCACCTACATGCTTAATACCCTCACTTGTTTATTCCATGTTGTGTGCCTCTTCTGTGCACTGGGGATCCAGTGGCCATCATTCAGAAAATGGTCTGCCCTCGTGGAGGTTATACTCTTTGAGGGCTGATCATTTCCCTTACACTTCTAGGGACAATGAAGAGTGCTGGTTAAACCAGCAGTGTTTGAAATCCAATAGGAAATGGATTGTTATTTTTAACTAGAAAGCCAGCATGTTAAATGGCCTCCTAAGTCTCACAGCTGGATTAAATAATTCTGGGTCAGAATCTAGATTTCATGGTCTGGTGGTGAGGTCAGGCTGAGCTTGCAGACGGGGTGTCTGATTCACGGCTTGATCCCAGACAAGTACTCTGTATCTATCCCAGTCTTGATTTCTGTTTGTTTTGTTTGTTTTACCTGTAAAATTGGTATAACGATGCTTTTTTTTAACCTTGTAGTAGTATAAATATAAAACCAGATAAAATATGTAAAGGTGGTATACATTCTTAAAATGTATTCTTAAGTTCATTCTAATTTTATTAGTGAATCAAGGTATAGAAACTCTCCAATCCAGCAATTTAATTATATCGACAAATTATTCAAAACAAAACAAAACACACTAGTCAGTCCTGGAGGAGTCTACAAATTTAAATACAGTGACCCAAACTAGATCTTGGATGGAGACAGAATGAGTGCTTTCCTATTAAAAGTACTTGTGGAGGAGAAGCAGGGAAAGAGAATTAGGCAAAAAGCCTCAGAGAGATCACTAACTCCATATGGAGACAGAGGATGCCTTGGAGACACACAGGGAAGCCTAGACCTGGGTTCAAATCTCAATTCTTCCACTTTCTATTGTATCACTGACATGTAACAAAATGCCCCAACCTAAGTGTCTCAAAGCAACAACCACCATATATGGGTCACCTGATCCTGGCTGGGCTTACTCAGGAGTCTTCTTGTCAGCTTGCAGGTCAGCCAGGGTCACGCTGGTCTAGGATGGCCTTGCTCCCGTGTCTGATGTTTAACGGTTGGTTGGCCGTTGGCTGGGATGATGGATGTGGCTGGGACACAGTCTCTCATTGTCTAGCATTCTAGCCTGGCCTTATTGGCGGGGTAGAGGTAGAGGGAGTAGAGGTATCTAATGGATCTCAAAGCCCAAGCTTTGAACTGTGACCACATCACACCTTCCATATTCTCTCAGCCAAAGAAAGTCAGAAGACTAGCTGAAATTCAAGAGGCAGGGAAACAGAGTCAAATTCCTAGTGAGAGGACCTCAAAAGTCACATTGCCAAGGCTGTGGATATAGGGAGGGGTAGAGAATTGGGTTTTGTAATCTACCACACTAGTCAGTGCACTTAGACTAGTTCTTTCCTTTTTCTGAGGGTAGCAAGTACCTCATAGGGATTGTCATGAGAAACATATGTAAAACCCTGGATATTGTGTAAAACCTACCCGTAGATACTATAAATGGTAGCCATATACAAAACTGACATTTTTGGTCATACACATACATCATTGCACAACTATTAAAAACACATATAAAGTAATATATGGTTTATAATATAAGGTAAAATACATATAAAAATAAAAAAGAAAATAATTAAAAATCACTGAAATCTCATTATCCAGCTCTGAGCACTATGAACATGTAGGAAACTTAGACATTTCTCATTATTAGCTATCATTATCCATATTGGCCTGGATGGATTGGTCTTGCTTCATTAGACCTTGGTAGGTTAGGCTGTCTTTCCCTATAACTTGCAGGTAACTGCAAGAAGGTCTAAATCTGCTCTGCCTGTCTACCTCTCTCCTAAACCATGTCTATCTATCCACCCATCTACTACAAGCTTCTTCTATTTATCCATTATTTTGCATGTTGTCTGTTAATGGATCCACCTGTACCTGTAACTCAGCTCTATCTGACCCCCAGTTTCCAACTGCATTTCCCTCTTATCCACTCTGTGGGCTGGTGCCAGAGTAAACTTCAGTCCTGCTGCTCAAATCTATCAGGTGCTTCCAGTCATCTTCGGGAGAAATCCAGATTCCTTAGCGTGAGCAGTAAGCCTCCTCATTGTCTTCTCTTCCTGCTTCCTCTCAGTCTTATTTTTATTTACTCTCTGACCCTTAGCTTTACATTCTGTTCATCCCAAACTGTGCAGACCTTCTGAAACACTGTGATCTCTGCACATCCTGTGTTTTCTGCCTGAAAGCTCCTTTAGCCTCATCTTCATAGTCAATTCCCTTCTCATGTAGCTGGATTATATTATCCGTTATGCATGAGCCTCAGTGTGTGAGCCACACAGCCTTCTCTGATATGCGCCAAATCTGATAGCACTTCTCACATGGCATTATTGGTTTATATGTATGTTTCTCCTAGGAGACCCTGCATTTATCAAATGTGGGGAGAGAATCATGATGATTTCAGTCACTAGACAAACATGTACCAAGTCCCTCCTGCACACGGGCATGGCATTTGAGATTGCAAATAAAATGAATGAGTGATTGAACAATCTGCAGACCCTTCCATCCAGCCTCCCAGGGCTCCTACTAGCAGAACAGATGATGAGGGTTAAGATGGCTATTCAAGGCCACAGAACAGAAGCAAGTTGGTTGCCCCAGATGGGCGTAATGATACCTTTTCCTCATGGTACTTTTCTGCCCCTTGGGGTTTTTAGAGAACATAAATTGGGAGCTCAACCTTGGTTTCCATAAGGACTCACCAAATAGACAATCAGATCTGAGGAACAGAAAATATCCCACAGAGCCAATGTGGGATTGACTACATTGAATGTAGTCATTCAATGTCCCATGAAATCCACTCGGATTGATTGAAGTATAAGGACTTACCCTAGATGCAAATTGTGAATGAAATAGGGAAGAATTTTGGTTAAAAAAACACAGATTAAAATATTCATCTCCTTTGAAAGTTTTGAAAGAGTATCTTTAAGTGTTTTGTAACTCCACAATCAACATCTGAGATCCTATAATAATCTGTCTGCAAAGAGGAAGACAGCAACATATGCTCAAATTGCTCATTTATATGAGATTATATAATGGATTTTAGTTCAGTCATCAAAATAGGGAGGAAATTCATGACATTTTAAGTAAAAACAGTACATAAAAATATACATGTATATGTATTATTTATGTCCATCTGTATATCTAGATCTATGTAGTTATCTATGTTTCTATTGAGAGAGAGAAAAGAAAAAAAATAATTTCTTAGCAGTACTCAAATGACGTAATTATATTTTTTTGTATTTTCTAAATGCCTTGCATAGAGAATATATTATTTGAATGTTAGAAGACAGCCAGTAATCTGTGTAAAAGATAACAGAAGAAAACCACATTGTTATGTACAAGCTAGTATGTTCTGTTTTTCCCACTGAGATGTAGGGACTGTAGGACTACACTTACACATTTATTAATGTGGCTACATTTATGCACAATAAGTTGTTAAATGGCCCTTTGGATGCATTTTATTTAGGAAAAATAACATTGCTACTGCTGCCTTCCATGGAGAAACTCCAGACAAGTGTTAAAAAAAAAAAAAAAAGAAAGCAAGTATTAGAAACAAACAATATAGTTTTCTTTTAGAAACAAAACCTGTGTTTAGAATCCAAAAGTAATGTAATCGCTCTGGAAACTATTATCATAAGTAATTCCATCTCGATTAGTCCACGCTCCCATGTCTCCAAGATGTGTAAAGTATAGAAGAAACAAAGGTCTGGACAGGAGTGAAAATAATCTTAGATTCTTAGCCCATCCATGTCTCCGGGTAAGTCACAAGCAAGCAATGACAGAAAATTCCTGATAGCCTCAAACGTCTCTTAAATGTAGACTTTTTTCAAAACTTCTGGATTTCCCCCCACAATTATTTTGACTTTCCAATTGTTCCTATTTTGGAACATACTACATTTGGAGGAGTTGCCTTTTGGTCAGAATTCACTCTGTTTTCCATTTTCTTAATAATGTGCCTTCCTCCCATGGCTCATTTGAAACCTTCAGGCTCCATTGGGTCTGAGGAAGGGACTGGGTGCCTGGGAGGTGAATGAAAGGGGAGAAAGCCAAGTTCAAGTTGTCTGGCCTTGGTGGCCCTCCAGATGGAGCTTCCCTTGGGGGCTCTTCCATTTCTCTGAGTGGAGATGCAGAACAATGGGCTACCTGATTACAGCTTCTTGGGCTCCTGGTGGGGTATTACTTCATGACCCTATTATATATATAAAATAATGATAGTCTTCAGTATATTGTCTGGGATATGTGTGGTTCCCAAGTCTGTTTCTTATACAATTAGTTGTCACTTTTTACTTTGGTTGAGCTGAACCCAATGTGACCAACTGAAGACGGTATGGAATTTGGAACCAACCAGACCTGGGTGAAATTGTTAACTCTGCCACTTAGTAGCTAGGTAATTTTGGGCATTCTGTAAAGTGGGAATAAAAATATCCATCATCTGTGGTGTTCCTGGTTATTCAAGCCAAGGTAGTCTATCTATACACAACGTTCCAGTAGTGGGACTCCAATGAGGCTGAGATGCTGGAAGATATGCCGAGTTTCCATAAATCTTTCTTTCCTGACTAAGCAGATGGAGACCTCGGGATGCATCTCACCTTTTGATTCTCCTCTTGGCTTCTTATCAAAAACATGGTGGCAGTTTTTGGAGAATTTACAGGCAACAGCTTAGTGGGGTGGAATTCTAGGGGGCTGTCCGTAAAGTTGGTGAGAACATCTCTCTTACATGGTATGTCACAGATCTATATTTCTTATAAAAATACAAGAAAGTTTCCTAACGGCTAGTATCCAAAATCTATAAAAAACTTATCAAACTCAACACCCAAAAAACAAAAAAAATCCAGTCAAAAAGTGAGCAAAAGATATGAACAGACATTCCTCCAAAGAAGACATACAAATGGCCAACAGACACATGAAAAAATGCTCAACATCTCTCGGCATCAGGGAAATACAAATCAAAACCACAATGAGATACCATCTCATGCTAGTCAGAATGGCTAAAATTAATAAGTCAGGAAACGACAGATGCTGGAGAAGATGCAGAGAAAGGGGAAACCTCTTACACTGTTGGTGGGAATGCAAGCTGGTACAGCCAGTCTGGAAAACAGTATGGCGGTTCCTCAAAAAGTTAAAAATAGAGCTACCCTACCATCCAGCAATTGCACTATTAGGTATTTATCCAAAAGATACAAACATAGTGATTTGAAGGGGCAAATGCACCCCAATGTTTATAGCAGCAATGTACACAACAGCCAAAATATGGAAAGAGCCCAGATGTCCATCAACAGATGAATGGATAAACAAGATGTGCCATATATATGTAATAGAATATTACCCAGCCATCAAAAAGAATGAAGTCTTGCCATTTGCAAGGACGTGGATGGAACCAGAGGGTATTATGTTAAGTGAGATAAGCCAGTCAGAGAAAGAAAAATACCATGCGATTTCACTCATACGTGGAATTTAAAAGAAACAAAATAGATGAACATAGGGGAAGGAAAAATAAAATAAGACAAAAACAGAGAGGGAGGCAAACCATAAGAGACTCTTAACTATAGGAAACACACTGAGGGTTGCTGGTGGGGCGGTGGGTGGGGGAATGGGGTAACCGGGTGATGGGCATTAAGGAGGGCACTTGATGGAATGAGTGCTGGGCATTATATACAACTGATGAATCACTAAATTCTACCTCTGAAACTAATAATACACTACATGTTAGTTAAACTGAATTTAAATAAAAAATTAAAGAAAACAAAGAAAGTTTCTTAACTTGTGCTTCAGGCAACATTTCCTTCCTTTATTCTTTTTATATGGAGCAGATAGGGGGCTAATGATGAATGCCCGAGGTTTGAATTCTTTTTCCTAATGGAAACAGAAATCCAAAAGTCTGCAGTGAGAGGAAAAAGAGCCTGCTGCTCTGATTGATGTAGCTCCTGTGTCCTGTCATCCCTTGGAGAGAAACCCTCCCTCTGGTCACCAGCTCCCTCTCCTCCACATCTGCCAAGCCAGTCTGACCTGGCAAAATGCTGGGGATGGAGTAGAATGAATTTGATTATCAACTTTACCAATATTTTAAATGTTCCATGAGAGAAAATACAGAAAGAACTTACGTAACAAAAACACGGAAAGGCACAGGGCAGCTGCATACTCAGTGCTCTTTCCCTTTAGCTTTCATACCCTGTATCCTTGATTCAGATGACAGACAAAGAAGCACACTTATGAGGGGAGCAGACAATAATTAAAGAATGACTAACATTAAAAAACTTTTCCTAGAGTCCCCTAACTTTTCACAGTAACTTTTGCTGGTGTGTATAAGGCATGGGGAGTAGGTCTGACCTGAGGGCAGATTGCTGTCCTTTGTATTTTTTCCCTAGTCACTTCACAGTCAAATGCTCTTATCAGCTAGGAGGAGGGTACAAGAAGATATGGCTCTTTTTTTTTTTTAACATATATTGTATTATTTGTTTCAGAGGTACAGATCTGTGATTCAACAGTCTTACACAATAGCAGAAGGGGAAGAATGAAGGGGGGCGGAAATCAGAGGGGGAGACGAACCATGAAAGACGATGGACTCTGAAAAACAAACTGAGGGTTCTAGAGGGGAGGGGGTGGGGGGATGGGTTAGCCTGGTGATGGGTATTAAAGAGGGCACGTTCTGCGTGGAGCACCGGGTGTTATGCACAAACAATGAATCATGGAACACTACATCAAAAAACTAATGGATGTAATGTATGGTGATTAACATAACAATAAAAAATAAAAACAAAAAGAAGAATGAAACTGAGCGCGACGCCTGGGTGGCTCAGTTGGTTAAGCGTCTGCCTTCGGCTCAGGTCATGATCCTGGGGTGGTGGGATCGAGTCCCGCATTGGGCTCCTTGCTCGACGGGGAGCCTGTTTCTCCCTCTGCCTGCTGCTTCCCCTGCTTGTGCTCTCTCTCTGACAAATACATAAATAAAATCTTAAAAAAAAAAAAAGAAGACATGGCTCTTGGCAAATATATTTAGCCATTTAGAGAAATTATTCAAAGTGGGTGTTTTATAGAGAGTGAATCAGCACTATCATCTTTTACTGAAAGGTCTTTCCTTGTGATCAGGGCTGAGAACAGAGAACACATCTTATCAATGGAATGTGCTAGAAGAGGTATCAGCAGCTTCTGTTTTTCAGTCTTTCGTGGGTGCGTATGTGTATGTTTCTTTTCCTCTAATTAATTCTGTGACCTCAGGCAAGTTGTCACGTCTCTGATTCTCATTTGATGCCATTCTCTACAGTTAATCATTTTAACACAGATTTGATCTGATCATGCCTTTCTCCTCCTTGAAACCCTCTTGGAACTCTCCTCTGGTCCAGATTTCTTGTTATTGAAGACCCTTCACGCTTTGCCTCTAGTCCATTCTTCCTCTCACTTTCTGTCACAGGTGCTTCACTCCAGAAAGGCTGAACTATCTGAGGTTATCACAAATCACTACGCTATTATCACTGCTGAAAATACCAAGGCCAGTTTTTATTTATCCTCCAGACATACCTTAAACATTTCCTGCTGGGACCTACTTCAAATCTTACTCTCTATTCCCAAATCTCTGCACCCTCTCCTGAGGACGATATTCTACTTCTTTATATTCCTAATTTGAACACATTTCCTATTATCCTAGGGCCTGTCAATCATGAGATCTTCCCCCAAGGTCTTTGATTCTTTAGGCAAGAAGAAAATTCTGAAAGTCCCAGGCCAATTAAATTTTTCATTCATATTACATTCTCCATATTCCCAATTCATTATGGTATCAGATATTATCCAAACTCTTCAAGATTTCTCTGCCTTGAGGCAAGTGTCCCTAACCATCTGGATGATCTCAAACCCACTGGCTGATGTACAGGGACCTCACTTGGGGATGGAGGTGGAGAGGGGTACAGCAGCACCTGAGATATCATAGGTAAGATTTTAGGAAGCCAAAGGTTCTAAGTGAAGGTTCACGTCCCTTTATTCTTTAACTTCCGGTAGAAATTACAGCCCCACATGGACATCTCATCACAATACTTTTTTACGTTACGGAGGTTACCGATTAGCAAGTTATGATTTCTTATATTTTTTCCCCTCTAGACCAGCAATTAATGAATTACAGCCTGCAGGCCAAACGTTTCTATTGCCTGGTTCTGTACAATTTGTGAGTTGGTTTTTACATGTTGAAATAGTTGGAAAAAAGTCAAAAGAATGATTATTTTTGACATGTGAAAATTATATAAAATTCAAATGTCAGTGTTCATAAATAAAATTTTATTGGAAGACAGTCATACCTTGTTTGTTTACATATTGTCTATGGCTGCTTTTGCACTAAAATGGAAGGTTGAGTAGCTATGACAGAGACCATACGGTCTGTAGAGCCAAAAATATTTACTTTCCAGCTTTTACAGAAAAAGTATGCAGACTTCTGCTCTAGATAGTTCATTTCTTGAGGTCAAGTTTGTGTTGTGCTTAGCTTTATGCTCCCAAAGCTTGGTACATGCTTGGCTTATAGTAGGTACTCGATAAACATTGGGTGAACTAACGCATGAATGAATACACAGATGAGAGGTGGTTGAACTATTTTGTATTCTGATAACCATTCCAATTTAAACATTTTTATAACTCTAAAAGCACAGGGTATATCACTAGATCTGGACATTTTTTTCTTGCACGTAGTAGTTTTAAATTTAGGTTCTGATCTCCATGAGCACTATTTTGGAAAAGAAGAGTCATAAAATATGATTAACACCCCTTTAATCATTTATCTTTTTTCTGGTTGCTATTTGGTTTACCAGCACGTTTACTCTTTATTTGATAAGCAAGGTAAATAAGCCAAGATCAATTAGTCTTAATTTACCAGCAAATGAGAGAAGTTAAGTTATTCAAGATGGTAGGAAACAGAGTGGGAGGGAGCATTGGAAGGAGGGGATGGCGTAGTAGATATTTTTAGGATCTGTCACTGTTTTAATAGCTCTGCTGTTATCACTTCAGAAAGGCCCACATTTGGGACCATTTACGGCTAATGGACATGTGTTGAGAGGTGTGTGTAGGATGATACGTCATGCAAAAGTGAAAGCTAAATGTTTGATTTTGCCTGACCAGAATGTGGACTGAGAGGGAGAATCTATGCCAGTTACATTAAGTGCCTCCACTCATAGCTAACAGGTGTCCTGAGCTCGTTTTGGGTGTTTCTATGTATCCTGACTTTGAAAAGGAGTTTTGCCAAGAATATGAGGTCAAGATAATGTTTTAAATCAGGCAGGTTCTACGGAGCCCCAAGCTTGGCCTCCAAGAAAGCCACCATCCTTTCAGCTTAGACATTTAGACAGTCTTTCTCCAAATTCTGTCTCGTGATTTGGATTCATCTAACTCTTGCAAATAAACTCTCATGTCTGTAACAAGTGCTTGAAATCTTAAGAATTCTTTATTCTCGCTTCTGCTTTCCAGTAAAATTATTTATCTGGACATGTCTGTGGATTTGACTACTTTTAATGAAAAAAAAAATCTTGTATCCTGAACTCAGAACACCACTTTGAGAGACAGTGACATGAATTCCTCCTCTCATACACTGCATTGATAATAAATAATGACAGCTTACCATTTTTGTGCATATTTTGGGCAACATTCTAAGACCTTTACATGTACTAACCCACTTACTCCTCTGAATAATTCATTATATAGATGCAGACACTGAAGCATGGAGGTGACTTACCCAATTGTTCCTCTAACAGCTTTTTAAATTGTGCACCTGTGTTCTGCCAGGTACTGTTCTAGGCACATGGGATACCTTCCTAAATGAAATATGCACAACCCCCTGACCTCATGGAGTGTATATTCTTCTATCTCATGTCACATAGCTGGTGACATGGCAGAGGCAGGATTAGAACCAGGTGTGTAAGACCACTGCAGGGTGGTGCCACTCAAAATTAATTTACGTCTTCCCTGTATGACTCTGTGCCTGATTCCAACACAGCTCCCTCTCAAGTTCTATGAAGTCCTGCTTTGATGGCATTTAATTTATTGTGACTCTTGTAAGCCTCAGTTGCAAAAGTTGTTTTTCTAACAATGGATCTATCTCCCCTGTCTTCACAACTAGCATGGCCTTTCTTGTGAATTACTGTAATTGATCAGAAGCAAATAATGAATGCAGCTAAGGATGGGGCTGGAGAGTGAAACCACATCATGTATTTATCCTCCACCTCCCTGATGTGCTGTCCCTTTACCCTGACTTATTTAAAGCAGTCCAAGGCAAACGTGGGACATGAGCAGCCTGCCTGACAATGTCCCAGGTCCTGTCCGGCTTCTCCATATGGCTCCCTGTAGTTCTGATTCAGCCTCAGCCCTTTGTTTGGGGAGTTTGTCTTTATTGTCAAGGAGCTATCACTCACATACCTTCAAGAACTGTGGATTCAGAATTGGGGTTGCAGAGTGACCAAGAGCCCCAGTTTGCCTGTTTTACTGTTGTTTCAGCGTATTTATATGCACCCTCTCACAAGTATCCCATTTTGATAAGGTCAAATGCTATCGTAACCCTAGGTAATACCATCAGGATACTTGGAATCCTATAGCCCACTCCGGGAAGTTCCCAACCCTGGACCTATGAAGCTGCAACTCGTCCTGAAAGGCATCTGGAAAAATGCCCCCTTGATCATTCTGATTCACCACTTTTCCATCCAAATAATAGAACATTTTCTCCTCCTTTTCTTCATACTGATGCTGACATAATAAAGCTTGTGTATTTTCAGGAATTCTTCGCTTATATCCTTCCTCTGTTTCTTTGCTGAAAATGCCACCATTTGTTGGCATCTCTATTAAGGATAAAAAACTAAAGAATGAGGGCCATGGAACATAAACTCTATGCACAGTCACTTAGTTTTTGTAGAAGTCTGAAGTTTGAAGGGTAAAGTTATCGAAATTACTATGTAATTACACTATGTAATGAGGCTTTTGTTTTAGCTGGAGATTTCATTCGTGCATGTGAACCTAACAGTTGATAGGTGCTCATAATTTTCAGGGAGAGGATTTTAAGATCACTGAAGTATAAACAAAAAATGAATCCAAATTTATATTCTAACAATAAATTACTTTTAGGGATTTACTGCATCTTATTTGCATTCAAGGAGATGCCTTCAGGACTCTCCTTAGGGTAGGCAGGTTGGCCTGAATTTGTCTCTGCTTAGCCTCTAACTAGCAGTGCAACTATAAACAAGACATTAAAAAATTATCTGAGCTTGAGTCTTGATTCACTGTCTGGTCATTCAGCACACACATACTGAGAGACAACCATGAGAGTGTCTGTAATGTACTCTAGAATATTTTAGCATAGGTTTTGATATTGTGTGTTACGTGTAGGCTAAACTTACATCCTGCATATCACTCTCATTGTCATCAGAGACCCACTTACGGTGTGGTTGTTGGGAATATATCAGAAGAACAAACTCTGGATGTGGATATTATAAGCATGTTTGTCATCAAATCTCTGCTCAACGCCAGACTTTAGCTAATTACTGACCTGTCTGTAAATTAGTAGTTTATTCACCAGCATAAGGGATATTTGGAAGGGACGTTGACTTAGAGCATTTGAGAGATGTGACTTGGCTCAAATATTTTAAAGACCTCTGCACCTTTGTGGTTAGAGGGCACAGGAATCCAGCAAAGGCACTAGCTTTACGTCGGGGTTGACAACCAAGGATTAATGGCTAACAGGCCTTACGTCATCATTGGGTTTGAGCAGGGGTTCTCAACCTCAGCATTACTGACATTCTGGGCCAGGTAATTCTTTGTTTTGAGGGCTGTCCTGTGCATTGTAAGATATCTAACAACATCCTTGGTTTCTTCTCACTAGATGCCAGTAGAAACCCTCCTTCCACCCCTTCTGTTTTGTCAACCCCAAAATGTCCCTGGACATTGATATAGGTCCCTTGGGGGGTGGGCGCAAAATTGCCTCAGTTGAGAAAGACCAGCCATAAGGATAACTGAGTTCTGACAGTGGACCACTGTCATGTCTATCTTGAGTAAACCTTTTTTAGAAGGTGGATCCAGATCCTCTTAAAGGATAGAACACTGAGATGTTCTCGATCTCAAAGAACAGGTCCTCTGAGCTTTTTTTGTGCTACTTGCTAATAATTGTGTACATTAATATCTGTGCGTTTGTACGTGTGTGTGTGTGTGTGTGCGCGCGCACGCGCGTGTGTGTGTGTGTGTGTGACAGGCTGGGTTTGACAGCTAGTTTGATTTTAACTGGTTAGTGAGTTTAGGGGGAAAATAATTAAAACTCTCCCACTTTGAACTTCTTGGTGCCTACCACTACCTACCACAAAGAATCTATAAACTGCCACCAAATTGCCTTTGGTCAGTTCCCAGCAGGGGTGGACAGTGACATATAACTGATTTGGTTGGTATGTGGAGCTGGTCAAACCCTTCAGCATAAGGTTCTAGGCCTCCAGTGGTAAGGAATTAAGACAAGGGGATGCACAAGGGAGAAAGATTCCCTCTCTCACCTTCTTATCCCCAACACACACCTAGCTTGGCTATAATTTCATCATTTCATTTCCTAGAGATGCTCTGAACCATCTTGGCAATAGCTCTTTTCCTATAAACCACTTGTTACTGTCCGAGATCCTGAGAAGGAACAGTAGCATAAAAGCACACTTTTTTGAGTTAAGAAGTCCTTAGTTATCGTCTCACTGCTGGTCTCCAGAAGATACAAGCCTGAGACTGCCAACTCCCTCCAACCCCCAACCCCCCGCCCCCCAAGCCAAGGATCTTTGGTGGAGATCTGGAGTTCATTCACTTCCTACCTAATGGAACCAAATGCCCGCTCATCACAAAAATAAAATGTCTGTCTGCGGGTTTGAAGCGCCTCAGGGAATTTATGCAGACCCCTAAACTAAATTCGAATAGCTCAGTACTTCCTCAGCTCCCCTTGCCTGGAAATCTCCATGGGAGCTGCTTTTGCAGTCAAATAATGTGGCGGGGCGGTGGGGTCTTGACTTCCAGAGCAGAGAGGCCCCCAGCCCGGAGCCTCTTGGCAAACCATTCCCCTTCCCATAAGCTCCACCAGGCGGCTCTGCACCGGGAGGAGCACTACTGTCCCCTAGTCCCTGGGTGCTCTGCCGCTCTCTTGAGGGGAAAGTTAAGGATTTAATTGTGTCTGTGTGGGATACATAATGAATGAGCCTGAATAATTCAAGACAGGATGTCAGTGAAGAGGACACAGCGAACACCTGGGCTGGACAAAGATTTCTTTGGCTGCTTGAGAGGCTGAGGGGGGATATGCAGTCTTCATTTTACCATATTATGCTCCCAGCTGCAAACAGTCTAAACTACAGGGACAGGCTCTTTCCCTTTTGAGAAGACCACTGTGGCTGTCTGGATGTATGAGTGTACAACTGCCTGTGCCTGTGTGTGTGTGTGTTTCCGTGCCAAGACGAATGCTGATGAATAATTTTGGCACCTTTAAAAAGACACTGGTATTGTATCCCTTTACTTAACTTCAGACGTGGGCCTGAGAAAAATATCAAGCAAGCCACATTCTTCTCGAAAGTTTTATAATAAAGATAATAAAATGGACCCCGACCAAGTTCAAAGAGGCTTTTCAACTGGATACTTTTTGAACAAGTGACCAGGGTTTTGGCTGAGGGAGAGTGGGGATCCACTGGAATTCTGCTGCTTTGGGAGAAAATGGGAACAGTAAAGTCAAAGTCTTGGTTCACCTGAAATAACCCTGTAACTGAAATTATTTAGTGACAGTACCCAGGTGGCTTTTTTGCAACCTGGGTGTTATGTTTTATTTAATGGACTGTACATTTCCATAGCTTCGGAGAGTTCATTACTGTTTCTTTTGCTAAATCTCAGAAAGTAGTAAGATGAGGAACTGAAGTCAATTCCACAGATTATTAGCAAGAATTTTATAGGAACATCTAGAGCGTTGTCACAGTGTCTAATAGCCGAAAGAAGAAATTATCATTCAGACAGACCTGGAGTCTCTCTACCTTCACAATCCATGCCACTCCTCCAAGTATCGATCTTCAGATCGTTTACCTTAAGACAATGACTGTTACCACCTTTGTTAGTTGAATGAAAGTCCTGGACACGCTCCCCAGTAATATGCACACGTATACATATTCAAAGTGTATTCAATTTCAGGGAGCTCACAGACTCTTTGAAGAGCCACCTGCCAGTCCTCCAGGCCTCTTGATGACCACAGTCTCTATAAAAGTGAAATTTGTCCAGGGGGAAGATGGTGCCATCTTTCAAATGCTCATCAACTCACATGATTTGATAAGAGCGTGAAGAAGGAAGCTGGAGAGACAGGCTGTGATTCCAGTAATAAATCCAGACCACTAGACCACTTTTAAAAAGCTATTTGAGACTTTGGGAAATGCTTAAGAGACATGTTTAAATCGCTCCAGTGGTCCTACAAATGCCAGATAAGGGGAACAGAGTAGAAAATGGGAGACCAGGCTGCAGAGCTGACCCCTTGTCAGGATTCTGTATGCTCTGGAAAGAAAAGAACATTCTCCTAAAGCAGTGCTGCTCTTATGTCTGTTCATCAGCTGCCAGCCTCTCAAGTGAGTCAGATTCCATGCACACTATCTTTTGTGGTCTGCTTCTTTTGGAAACATCATGCAGAATGACGAAGAGATTAATATAAAAGCTCTAGATAGAATATGCACATCTTGTTATCCTAGAGAATTAATACATTGCAAATTTTCTGGCACATCAGAACTTATGTCCCACGTCAATTAAGAAAATGTGACAATCAGTCATTAAGTGCCTAGCTCAGGTGGGGCCTTAGAAAACACTGAGTTCCTCCCTCCCCTTGGACAGATGAGCAGATTGAGACACAAGCAGGAGAGGAGGACAGTGTCTTGCCTGGGTCACTTCTGAGTTGGTGGCAAAGCCAAACAACATCCATCGCCAGACTCAACTGGCACTTCCTCACACTGCCTCCATTTTGACCATTTCCCTGTCAACTTAAATGATTCAACTGCTCCGACTTTAAATAGGATCTCGTGATTAAAAAAAAAAAAAAGTAAAAGAAAAAAAATACAAAATCAGACTAACTTTCCATGACTCACTTTTCTAAAATGTTTTGTATCAATGTATCAGGTACAAGGAAAACGTATGAGCTGTAGCAGGACCACAGCCAAGATTCTACAAGGCGGGGAGCGCATTAGGGAAACCCTGATACAGAAGAATTGGTTGCAGGGTCTCTCAGTAAATCGTTGTTTATAAGCTCCATGTTTGAGAGAAAGAAAAATGAAGACTTCATGCAAACCACAGAACAAAAGTTGAGATTTCCAGTGAAGCAAGAACTTGGGGACTTTTTAAAAATGGGAGTGGGGGAGGTGGGAGGAAGGAAAGGGATTCTTAATGGTATATTGTTTTCTGAGCTCTACCAATTAGCAAACATCTCTTATAAAAGGAATAAAGAAAGAGGGAAGGAATTTCGTGCACTGAAATAGCCCCAGTCAGCTGCAAACGCTCCAGGCTTCTGCTACAAGGCTTTCAACCCCCCTCCCTAACTCTGGCCATTACATCAGTCCAAGTGCATCCTGGGGGCTATTGTCATGCTGATGAGACTGGATTCTCCCACTGCCTAGGGAGACATTCCCACCACAGACTGGCTCTGGGGTGCATTCAAGCTGTGCTGAATTGCCCTGGAGAATAAAAGATGCAGCCTTAATTAACTACTGCGCTCAGCTCCCCATCACAGCTTGATTGTTGTGCTGGCTGCTCTCTCTGCGAAAGAGGAAATGCCAGGGCTCCTTATGCAGACCCAGCGCTGGGAAGTAGGGCTCCTTAGGGAGCCGCAGTTGGGTTCTGTCTTGTTCTGAAAATAAAATATCAGAGGGTCTCCTATCTCAGGATCACTGGTGTCCTGTTTTCCAGAAAGAAACCTCAGTGCCTGTTACTTCCTTGCTCTGCTCCTGGGATCCATGCGCTGCATATCCCAATGAAGGTCTTTCCATGCATTTTACAACTCTGACAGGGAATGCAACTTTATTCGTAGCACTGTCTTTATTTCGTCTGAATAGTTTCTGGTGCTGTTGATACTCGGAAACATAAAAGATCCTGTTCCCCCCCCCCCCCCCGCCCATACCCCATCAAATTTGGAATTAGATCTGTCTTTGTAACCTCTTCACCAAGAGGCTGGGTGAGAAGTCAATAGTAGGCACCCCTTTTCACCCCGAGACATCTCACCTTTAATCCTTCCTAAAATCAGAGCCATTGGAGATTGGCTTGATTTTTTATAGTTGAGAAGTTTTTCTTTAATGTTGTAGGAAAAAAGGGTGTTCTTAATGGTGAATCAGACAAAATTGAGTTCAGAAGTTGTCAAAATTGGTGGGCTTTATTTTTATTTTATTTTTTTGAAGATTTATTTATTTATTTGAGAGAGAGCAAGACCGAGAGAGCACAAGCTGGGTGAAGAGCAGAGGGAGGAGCCGGGAGCCAGATTCCGCACTTGATCCCAGGACTCTGGGATCATGACCTGAGCCGAAGGCAGACTCTTAACCGACTGAGCCACCCAGGCGCCCCAATTGGTGGGCTTTATAATCTCAAAATTCTGTGGCAGATTGTGATTGAGGAGGCCACGGGGCCAGGAGAGGCATTCCCACTTTCCCTGGGGCCAGTGCAGTGTGTTGTATTAGGCAGGCCAGCAACTGTGTGAAGAGTCAGTAAGGCTTTGAGGGCCTGACTCAGGTTTCTGACTTTCCTTCGTGGTAGCCTCTCAAGTGCAGGCTCTTGAGTCCTCCCTCCAATCCGTCCTCCATTATTGCCACTCTTAAGTAAAAATCACAGAGAGCCTTTGAAGTCTGGAAATAGATCATTTTCTTGGGAATATTTTCTTGTTAGCACAATTTCAGTGATCAGGTGAGGTTTTTAGGAGATCAGAGATCATAATGTGTTTTTGCCACTTGCTGTCGTTCTAGAGCAATCAATTTACAAGGTCTGTGTCAAGGGGCCATTTGTTCTCTTTTGAGTATTCAGGCCACTACAGGATATACTTTTATCCAGTATGTGTCCTATCTTGTCATTCAGCCCGCAAGACTTTCCATCGTTATGGTCGAGTAAGACAAATCCTACTTCGCTCCCTGTTCAGGGCTTATTCTTAAATGAAACAACAAAATGTTTAGCGAACTACCCAGCATAAAATAATGGTCAGTATAATGGACCACTGCATGTTTAAAAATGGTATATATTTTGACCAACACATTAAGAAGTCCTGGGTACAACAGAGCTCAAGCTGACACCCCCGTTTACCTTAATGTTTTCTTTCTTAAATTAGTTCCTTTGTTTTTATGCAGTGGAGCATTTCTCTGCAACCACTAAACATAAAGAACTGGATATAAAATGTATTAGAATGAAAAAAGTCACGTCCAGCAGAGATAAACTGAAGACCCAGGCATACCAACGTAAATTGAATTTAAATACTTAAAATAGCATTCTAAAGTGATTTCACCACCAGGAAGAATCCAATGAAAGGGTAGCTCTATTACAGAAAGCAGGCATGTTGACAGGTGAGAACTAGGCTAGGAAAGGCTAGGACCAGTTTTGAATTTGTGTTTTTTGGTCAGCAGAATTTTTAAAAGTGAAATGTTGTGTAGAACCCCAGTGTTAGGAAGCAGATAAAAGGAAGCTGTTCTAACAGAAGCAGAGGTGAACAGAGACCCAATTTCTTGACCGTCCCATCATGCTCTGCTCATTTCCCAACTCTGATGATGTGCTTCCCAAAGAACATTGGACTTGTTGTAAAACAGTTGGAAAGACACTGCAGTGACGTGAAACTATTAGTCAGAAAATAAACGGGGTGGAGGATTGCTCCTCTTGCTGCCCACTAGGAGATCTGTGAGCATCTTGAAACAAGGCTGTGATCAATATAGCCTTATTAAGAACTAATCATTCCCAAACTAAGCCACTTATGCAATTAATGATACTTAATGTTGATAGATGAAGGGGGTAAGGTAAATCGAAAATTCAATAAAACGTCAGCGACATGTTACTTGCCCTTAAAAGGTGTGGAAACAGATACAGAAAGATATCTGGTAGATGGATTTACAACGTCCAGCTGAGCAATGGGATCACATTTTCTGTTGGTTGTTGGGTAGACCACAGGAAGCAAGGAATCAGGCATATTTTAACATACAGTTTAAACACATTAAATTGAAACCACAGCATGAAAATAAAGAGAGGCATTTTCCCAAGTTAGGGAAAGATAGTTTAAGTCATCAAATAAATTCTATTTAATTAGTGAGTGACTCCTACTATAACACGGTTTTCCTTAAGAGCTGGCTTCACACTCTAGTCATCTGGGTGTGCCTAGGGCCTAGCTCACTTTAAGCTTAAACATTTATCATCTGACTAGATTTACCATTTAGATCCATCTCAGTTGTTCTGTATGTAATCCTGTTCTTTGTAGGGGGACACACTTCCCTCCAGAGGGGAGCAAAATTTGTGCCTGATGGTGTCTGGGTGACTGTTCTTTCTGCCTTAAGTTTCATTCCAATTTTTGACCTTTTCACTTTTTAAACTTAATTAAATTATTTTAAAAATGAATCTATTATTTATTTGCCTTCATTCTTATTGATCCTTAAAGATTACTTCAATTGTTTTCTCCAGGAGACTTCTCTGAATGCTGAGCTCGGAACAAGTATGCCTTCTCACTTAACTCGCTATACATACTTTATCTTTCTACTTACTGTGTCATATTTTTGTGTGTTTTGGTCCCTGCATGTAAGGTGTTTACAGTCTAGTTCAAGAAACAATGACCTCCTCATCCATGTACGGTGCCTGGAATGTAGCAGGTGTTCAAAAATGTATTTTTGGAATTGTTCAATTTATTTACTTTTTAATTTTTTTTCTAAATATTTTATTTACTTGACAGAGAGAGAGAGAGAGAGCACACAAGTCGGGGAGTGGCAGCAGGAGAGGGAGAAACAGCCTCCCTGCTGAGCTCAGAGCCAGATGCGGGGCTCCATCCCAAGACCCTGGGATCATGACCAGAGCTGAAGGCAGACACTTAACGTACTGAGCCACCCAGGGACCCCTGGAATTGTTCAATTTAATAAGAAGGACCCAATTCATGCATTAGACAAGTTTTCTGGTATCTTCTTTTTTGGATATTTCTTTGCCCGCCAGTACACGAATGCAGGATGATTTGGTTAGCAGGTGAAATGCAAAACAGTGATTTCTTATAAACCATAAAACGAAGTCATTTGGAACACCAGACCCTTCTCCCATGGAAAATTAGTTGCTCTCTCATTGTCTTCCCACCATATTTTGAATGTGGCTCTCTTAATGCTAGGATGACTATAAAATTTACTACCCAAATGGGTATATTTCAGAGAGTGAAAGTTGGCATTACTAGTAATTACACCACAACAGCAGAGGTGACCTGCTACTCTCCCCAGTGGTCGAGAATGTCTGGTCACCTACTTAGCGCACTGAGCTTGTACTACATGATTGGTGCAAAGATGGTGACTTCAGCTGAATCAAGGGGCAAATGCAGTTACAATGAATTCCTTTTCTGATTCGTTTGTTCAGTCTCCTATTGAGATAGTAGAGCACGGAGGTTATGATTGTGTATGCCGAAGGCCGACTCAAGCCTTAGAATTTTGGTCCTGCTACCTGCAAACACTGTATGCTTGGGTATGTTCCTTTACCTCTCCATGCCTCAGTTTTGTCATCTGTAAAATGGGGATAACACTACCTCCCTTCTCCTTCTGCTTCCTTCTTCCTCCTCTTTATCGTAATTATGATCATAGAATATTTAGATTGTCCTCTGGGGCCTCAGTCTTATTCATCTTTGTATTGTGAGCATTTGGAGTAGTGAATAAACATACTAGGCACTCAACAAATGCTCGGTGTAAGTGAATAAGTGAGTAAGTGTTAGCCTCAATACACAAAGTACTAGTCCCGTTGTGTTCTGCCCTGATTAGGTATGTTGTATGTGAAGCCCTGGTTGTTCAGTCTTTTTAGGTGTCTTTTAGGAGCAATTGGAGGGGGCCATTTAGGAAGGGATGAGGAGCAGGGGTGAGGGTTTTCAGGATGGTAAGTTGAAGATGAGACTGCCTTTGTAACGTCCTCCATTGATTGTCCTGAAATGAATAAAGGCCTTCATAATTTTCAGAGTACAAAACAGAGTTTCCAAGATCCCACCGAATCAATCAAGCAGTTTTAATGCTCTTTTAAAAGCAGATTCTTGCAGTGTTTGGGTTATAGTGACTCATTTTTTAACCAACGAAATAAAAAAAAGCAAATAAATCCACTAGGGGAGATAGTTTAGTGGTCTAAATCTCAGGTTAGAAATGGGGAGACTCTCTAGAACTGTAAAGTTTAAATTATAGCCACATTGACTTACCCCTTCACCTTTTTTGAGATACATTGAGTTGCACTTGGTTTATAGTGACAAAGTTTTTTGGATAAGACCCTAAACACCCAAGTTTGTTTGCTTTGTTTAGGACATGATAGAACTCCTGAGGTTTCTTTTTTTTTTTCCTTCTTTTTTTTCTATTAGAAAAGGGTTTGCTGTAATTTGGCCTCAAATTCTGGTACTCAGCTGAAATGCTGGGAAAACAGAGCATTGGCTTTCTCCTGTAGTCTATTAGACACTTAATAAACTACAGATGATTAAGAGACCTCTTTTTGCTTCCCAGAGGAGTACTTGAGACTGGGTAAGAAACAGAAGTAAAGGAATGGGGTGACAAATTTCAAGATGATGCTATAAAAGTGGGGCTTAGTAGTATGACTAGCAAAATAGCTCTTAGGACTTTTAAACTGACATTGAGAAGCATAAGGGTATTATGTCCAGTCTATTTTCAGATAAAAATGTTAATAGCCCCAGTGCTTTTGCATCTGGGCAAAAGAACTAAATAATGAGTACAGAAATGATTATTGGATTATTGGAGATATAAAAGAAATATTTCCTGCTTTAAAATGGAGGTCCAAATCTATAAATAATGACTCATATTTCCAGGTAAGATTAATCTGAAAAACATACTAAAAAGAATAGGGCTCACACATAAATGTATACTGACAAAATGTTTGTATTTCAAGGACTTAAAAAAATTTCTCTACACATTCAAGCAGAAAACTTAGGTTATGTACAAAGGACAAAAGTAAGCCCTTTCTCATTAGTATTATGTAACATTAAGAGATAAATGTGGAATTTCGACAGTTTGGAGTGGTAAAAGGCAAGGTTCAAAGATTTCATACCATGGCATGTTGTCATTCATGAGCAAAAGCAACAGAAAGACTTTCTCAGATGTGAAAATAAAATATGAACAATTTGTGTACACTGTTGATAAAACTACTTAGATTTACTCTAGAGATATTAGAGGTAAATGAAATTGATGGAAAAAACACATAGTCTAAAGAAGAGAGTAGGAACCCAGTAAATTCTTATTGAATTTTATGTAAATATGGATACACATATGTATGTGTGTATGTATGTAAATGGTACAAAAGCCAAACTGAATACTTTTAAAATGCAAAGTAAGTAAATTTTGTCAAACAAAATTGGGTAAGCATCACATGCATATGTACGTGATTGGGATCTATGCTAGCATTTACAGGAAGCCCTGCCTCCTGGGAGGCATCCAGCCAAGGACTGAGCACAGCAGGGGGCTCTGTTTGGACCTTTTCTGCCCCATTGTGTTTGCTCTATGATTCTCCATTGGCTGGCTGAGATCTTAGATCTGCATAGTAGCCTGAGGCTCTGTTTCTAAGGTGACAATGCTCTTCTCTGCTTCATCTCTCCTTTGTCTTTCATTCAATAAACCTCCTGCTCTTCTGGTAGCATCTTGGTGTCTCCTTCCCAGAGGACTGGAATTCAGTGTTTGTGTGTGTGCTTGCTTGTGGTGAACTGGTAGGCGGAGAGTGGGCTCAGAGGTTAGAGAAACTAATAAAAAATGTAAAAAGGGGGCTAAAATAGGAGGCGTGCAACTAAAAAATGGATAAGATCAAACATATTGTAAAGGTAAGGTGCTGACCCACCCATCCAACTCCATTCTTTTCTTTTTTTTAAGGTTTATTTGTAGAGAGAGAGCGCGCACCTGCGAGCAGGGGGGAGGGGCAGAAGGAGAGGGAGAGAGACTGTCTCAAGCAGACTCCCTGCTGAGCATGGGGGCCATTGCTGGAGGCTCCATCCCCTGACCCTGAGTCGTGCATGACCTGAGCCGAAACCAAGAGTCCGAAGCTTAATGGACTGAGCCACCCAGGCACCCCCCCCAACTACATTATTTTCAGTTTGCTTCTTTATAGCAGAGAGAAGATGGAAATCAGAAGATTCCTATATTTTATATTTAGAGCTGTGTGTCTTTGGAATGTTTTGGTAAATTCTTCTGCAAAGGCTTCAGAATTTGTTATTATACCCTCTCACCCCTATAATTCACCCCCACTACATAGTTTCATTCTAGCTTAGAGGAGGCCTAAAAAAAAAAAAAAATCCCTATCAGGCTCTGAATATCAGCTTCCAGTTTGGCCAACTTCTGACCATAGGGCAACTATAAAAAAAAAAAAAAATTCAAATATTTTGTCAGGTTTCAGCAGGATAAATAGTAAATATTGCTGGCACTTTTATTAAACAACCCCATAAACACAAGAGCCATCCCCAAAGACGGTGCCTTCCTGAAGTCCAGAGCCACTCCCAAAAATAACCAAAAGAAAGAAAGACAATTCTCCCGAGACCTGGCAATAGCTCGTAGGACCCTATCTGCACCTGCAGTACAACCCACATTTCTGTCTGACCATATTTTGGGGACTCCCCAACTTGACAGTTGCCAAGCCAAGTTCTCAGGACACACAAGTGAGACAAACAGGAAGACCATAGCTATCTGTGGGAGAAAAAGGATCCGCAACAAATGGGTTCTGTAAAAGCAAATTCACCAGTCACATTCAAAGATCTAATTCTTACATATGTTTTTTTCCAGCCATCCTGAACTTAGAAAAGAAGAGAAAAGGTGAAATTTTATCTTCCTCTCTTGGACCAGGCACCACAGAGATCTGGGAGAGCTGACTTTAAAGGATTGTCACCCTCTGCCGGCTCCAGCCAGTTTTCCCAGGATCCCAGGCTGCAGGCTCTGGCCTCCGTAGAATGTCCCAGCAGATGTCATCCTGGTCACCCGAAACTGCAGAGGCGGAAAAACAATTTCCCTTTTACCCTTTCTAGTTAGTGCTTGGCGGAGACCCTCTTTTCTCCAGAGCACTTCATAAATGGATAAGCTTATCTAAGAGGTTCAGAGTTCTCCACGGTGGCCACAGTAATTTAAGATTAACTTTGTTTAGGTTAACTTACTTGCTCAGCCTGGACACTGAATTTTATTCACCTGAGGCCTCCTCCCACTGGACCCAGTCTGACCCTGGATCCAGTCCTTCTTGAATCTAGTCCGGTTTCTATGTTGGACACGGTCTGACCCCAAACCTAGTCCCGTTTGTACGACCCAGGGTGATGTCCGACCATTGGACGTGGGACCCAGTCTGATGTGGGACCCAATCTGAGGTGGAACCCAGTCTAACAGAAGACAGTTTGAGGTGGGAACGGGGTTGAGGTGGGACCCAGTCTGACGTCGACTCAGTCTGATGTGGGACCCAATCTGATGTCGGAACCAGTCTGAGGTGGGAACCGGTTTGAGGTGGGAACCGGTTTGAGGTGGGACCCAGTCTGACGTCGACTCAGTCTGATGTGGGACCCAATCTGATGTCGGAACCAGTCTGATGTGGGAACCGGTTTGAGGTGGGAACTGGTTTGAGGTGGGAACCGGTTTGAGGTGGGACCCAGTGTGGCATAGGACCCAGTCTGACGTGGGACTCAGTCTGACGTGAGACCTAGCAGACGTCTCCCCAGTCAGCCGTGGGATCCGGTCAGATGCAGCCCTTATGAGTCAGAATGGACCCAGTCCGATTCCAGCAGTTTCCAGGCGCAGTCTGGGGAGAGAAACGCTCAAGTGAAGCCTGAAAGCTCGTGAACGCAAAAACTGCGAAGCCGGGATCCTGAGAGGGACTCACACCACCTCGAGAGGCGGCGACGGAGCCTCGGGTTCAACAGTTGGACAGGTACTAGGCCTTGCTGCTCGGTCCTCCCGGGGAGGGTGTGTGTGTGTGTGTGTTTGGGGGGGCGTGTTTGTGGGGTCCTCTTTCAGCCCCTCTTCTGACCCCAGAACTGTTAACAGATAAACTGAGGTTTGTTAAAAATCCTAAGTGTTGATTTGAGCAGAATCGATTGGCATCGGGCAGCGTGCCGGTTGGTGCAGAAAGGGCTGTATGGAAGCGAAGATTTTGAGGCGGAAGGGAGAGGAGACAGGGCTGTGAGGCTAGGCAGAAGGCGGGTTGGTCATTGCAGGGGTGCCTCGGGGGATGGCAGGAGTGCATCGGGCGGTTCTCGCTGGACTGGTCAAGAGTCCTGTTCTGGGGGAGCATAACCAACTTCCTTTTGGGCCCGTTGTCTTGTTTTGAGCAGGCCCTGGCTCTTAACAGATGGGAAGGGCCATTTAGAAGCTATGCATATTCATTCATCTTGGGTGCTTGAAGAGTGGGCAGAAGACGTTTAGAGAGCGATTGCCGTATCATTTGTGAGAAATGTGACTGTTGCGTTTTCTACAGATGATTTATACTACCCTTCACCAGTAAATCAGGCTGTGGCCGTTGTGTGTTGGCCTGTCCACTTGTCTGCTTCTTTACCCTTTAAGAGGAGCGTATGTGATTTATGAAGATCCAGGAATTGTGTAACAGGTTGTTTGTAGATAAAATACTAAAGCCAGCGAGGCTCTGAGGTCATAACCCCTAGACAGTCAGGTGTCATTTAAATCAATTCAAATGTCTGTTGCTTTTTTCAGGACTGTTCCACATGATCTCCCATTCTCTCTACCATCTGTGCAGCTGGAAGCAAAAGGCTCCAAGATGGCAAGGCCATAGGACAGGAGGCATCCTGACCCATAAGCCGCTTGGGGGAGAGGTGCCCAAGGCCACCAGCAGTGGACTTTGCCTGTGTGACAGATATATCTTTGTTGGGCTAAGGCACGGATAGGCAGAGGTGGCTTATTTCAGAGGCTGGTATTAACTGTTCTAACACAGGTCTCAAAACTGTGAAGCTTTTTGTTGATGCAAATAAAGAGATACACATTTTAAACATTACTCATTTGCACAATTTAAAAATTTTACTCTTTCTACGGGGAGTATAGGGCCGAGACCCCATCCCCCCCTACCCTTTCCTTTTGAGATACTATTTGGTTTTTCGGATGGATCAAATCTAATTTGATACCAATTTTGTTAGATATAGTTCTCCCTGCAGAATACCATCATGGGAGCAGAGATTTGGGAATTGAAAAGTTAGGTTTGTTTTACAACAAAAAGCTAGCAATGAAGATTAGATAAATCTTCATGAGTACGTATTCTTTTTCCCTGCTGCATATTTTATGTGAGTGTATTTTAATGGGCAGTCTTAGACCATCCATCACCAAATAGCCAAAGAAAATAGAGAAATTCGGTTAATGGCATGGTGAGGTTTTTCCATGTTGTTCAATTCTGTATAAAGAAAACTATTTGGAACATTTACTGAATTTTTCAGGTTTCTGTCAAAATTTTGGAATAATATAGGAAGTGCTTTCATTGGTTTCTCAGGTAAGGTCTGAAAAAAAAATTAGGCCACAGAAGTAATTTAGGGTTTTTTCCCCCCCCTCTCTCCCCAGGAATAAACATTAGTGCATAAAACATACAAAGTCAGCCTTTGTTGTTATTGTTTGCCAGAGATTATCATTCTTCTTCTTCTTTTTTTTTTTTAAAGATTTTATTTGAGAGAGTGAGAAAGAGAGAGAGCACATGAGAGGGGGAGGGTCAGAGGGAGAAGCAGACTCCCTGCTGAGCAGGGAGCCCGATGCGGGACTCTATCCCGGGACTCCAGGATCAAGACCTGAGCTGAAGGCAGTCACTTAACCGACTGAGCCACCCAGGCGCCCAATTATCATTCTTCTCTCTAGGAAAATTGTCCCAGAATTTAACCCCCGTGGAGTGGTCGAAAATAAGAATTGAAATGCTGGAGAATTAGGACACTATGTAAATAATGGCATTCCAGTCTGCTCTTGTTGATGTGAACCTGTTGAGTTGAAGTCCAGGTCTTCTGTGGAATTGTATCTCACGTGGGTGCTTCTGTAGGTTATCTCTTTATCCTGAAATGCTTCCAGCTGTTACATTCTGTCTCAGTCATGGTGCACAGAGCTGGATTAACACCTGCAAGTGTCAGTAAAGATTTAGCGCACTCACTATCTCTGTATTATCCCATACCAGACTGGGCCTTGCAAGATGCTTGGGCAGAACTTGGGAAGGAATATATATTCTTTTAATGAATTAAGGAATAAATTACTACCTAACCATGTTTAGGCTTAGTAAGTTCTGTTTAATTGTGAGGGCAAATGAAAGAACCATAGAATACCCAAATTACTGGTGACCAAACGTGAAGTGCTGCCATGCGGAACTTGCTGATTGCATAACAGCTACTGACTAAACGTAAAGGTCATCTTCCCTTTTGCCATAACATTATGATCAAAAACACAAACCCATGCTTTTAAAAATAGCTCTTTTGGCACTGAGGGGGGACAGAAAAAAGAATAAGAAAGTAGAGTCAAAGTTTCACTGCTCTTCCTGCCAATATATACAAACCCACATCCAAAACACATCTCATTTACATGCCTGTTTATTTTGTTTTCATGGCTGTCTGGAAGCTGGGGCCTTTCTTTTTCTATAAACTGAGACAAAGAGATATAAAGATAAGCTCTGACCCTCTGTAGCTTCCCATGTCTTGGCCTTCCCATCTTCATCGGGGCAGATAGTCTCATCACTAAGGGACTTGGTATATGTGTAGGTGTATCTTTGGAAATTTCAAAAGCATAGTGTGAATTTTTTGTTTATAAATTTTGAATTGGTAGTTTTTGCTATAAGTGTTAAAAGTTCTTGGTTTTAGGAAGATTTGAAGTAGGTGGAAGGAACATAGAGACTAAATCATTTCATAGAAACAGACACTTTATAGAGATTTTAGAGTAGACTAGTAATTATTGGTAGGTTTTTGTTATTACTGTTGTTGTTAAGAAGCACTTATTCTGAGTCAGGGATTGCTGTATGTACTTTATACACATTTCATCCTAATAACAATTCTCTGAGGTAGGTACTATTATTATCCCCATTTTACAGATGAAGAACCTGAGGCTCAGAGAACTTAAGACACTTGTCTAAGGCCACACAGCATATAAATGGGAGAGCCTCATTTGAGTTTACCACTCACTCATTTCCCAGATTCCTGTCCTCATGAAACCCCCTCTTTGTAAACTGGTGTCATATCCTTCTTGGATATATAATGCATGCTCGATGAAAATCATTCTTTAATCAGGTTTATTTCACAGTGTTGAGCTACTGTCATCCCTTTAGACAACTATGCATTCCTCAGACCCTGCTGCACATTAGGCTGGGTCTTAGAAGTAGGGGATTTGGAGAAATTGAATCCTCCTAAAATCAGTTTCCTATTTGATGGCACACAGTTTTGTCCCCTTAAGTTACTGGTTTCTCTCTCACATTCTGCTGATTTTAAAGGGGTGCATTCACGTCCCATCCCATTTTATATCATGTCAGAGGCTTGTTTCTCTGTGCTCAATTGCTCCCTTTCTTTCTTAAATAAAAATGCTAGAGATTTGAGTAGAAGTTGAAAAGGTCTTATGGAGAATAACAACAAGGAGGCCCAGCACTGCACTGAGTGAGAAAAATACTCTGGTGAAAGATTTTATATTTTTCAAGAAGAATAAGAAATCCCCACATAAATCTCTGCAAACTTTGCCTTGAACACAAAGTAGAAAAGAGCTTTGAAAATGGGCTTCAAACCGGGCATAACCAACAACCTGTGCATGCAATGATTCATTCTGGAATTGTTCTGCTGAAATGTAAACTCAGCGGCGAAATGGATGCTGCATGCTTTGGGGTTCTTAGCCAGATCCCACTGGCCATTGGGAAGAAGGAGGCCACAAAGTGATACTACTTTGTTGTAAAATAAACAGTTCCCCAAGGTCTTCCAAATAAAACGGGCTCTTTATTTTCTGTGCCCACAACTCCCCACGTTCATGGCACATCCTCTCATTCAAGTAAACAACACCGTTCTTCCTTTGTGTTGCTCTTAAAATAGATTGGTCCAAACTGTCTGAACCCTTATGAGCTGATAACTACTGATCTATCTAGTGTCGTCCTTTGCAGTTTTCTCCTTTGAACTACATGATCCCTTTGTATTTTCATTTTTCTCCAGTTCTTCATAGACGCCTGTGCTTTTGTCTCTGCACTCCCTGTTCTATCCTTCTGAAATCGGTGGTCTGTAATATGCTTCGACCTCATTCTGTACACAGCTATGTCCCCTCATCGCCACCTAACCCTGGGAAGCTTTTCCCTGGATCAGGTGTCCTTAACTACTACGTTTTTCTTCTCAACAGGTTTATCCTAGGACTGTGGCCACCATTAGTGTGCGAACATTTAATTGGTCAAGTCAGGACACTCTTTAGAAAGAGGGAGCTATTAATAAGTATGCTGAGACAACACACGTATATCAGGACTGCCCCGGGGGAATCTGGTCTGTCTTGTCAACTATTTTGGGATTTTTTTTGTTGGATTGATTATTCCCCCTCTCCCTAATTATAACTTACAGAAAAAGAAGAACCTCATTTGTATGTTGTTTTCTACTTATTTCCTAATTTGCACTATCTCATTGCTTAATGCATAATTGGAGATCAAATATAATAACTATTGTATATAACAGCAAATATATGTATAAATATATAAAAGTACATACATACAAAATAGAAAAATAATGTATTTATAAACATGTGTGTGATAGGATACAAAATAATGTGTCTATGCCAACTGTCTGTCAGGCAGAGAGCTACTACCATAAACTGAAATACTGATTTTTATAATTCTCCTCTTACACTGAGGCATAAAGAAGTCAAGTGAAGAGCTAAGATTCAGTTTCCAGTCAGATGCTAAACCATGCATTTCAACTGTGCTCTTTCCAAGAGTCATGTTAACACATTCCCTTTGTTTTGTCCTTTCAACTCTCCACTGGGCCCAGTAGCCAGTGAATCATTATTTATGTGACTTATAATTATTCTAAATAGCGAGAAGAGTAGAGAACAAAACCAAAATAAAATATTTGTTTTTGGTAAGTTTAGGGGAGATGCTGAAGAAAAAAGAAAAAAAAAATAGACTAGTTGTGTTTGAATGAAAATGTGTTTCTGGCCAGGAATTGGTGATCAGGATCAAGCCATTTGAAATTCTTCTATTAGAGTTTGGACAAACACACATGCATCATCTAACACTAACACCATCGATACGACTTTTATTTCTGTTTCCAGCTGAGAGAGTCATTACTATGATCTGTGGGATATTCTATACACGAGCTGATATTTCTCTCCCTTCTCAGTCTCTAAGGTAGGATAAAAGTTCACATAGAACTTTAAGAAATCTAAACGGCGGCATTTCTGTCAAATAACTTTTGCCTTTTGTAGCTTCTGACTCTAGCTGCTTTCAACATAAAGGGATGCTGTTCTGCTTTATCTTTCTAGTTTGTTTTGAATGGTGTTTGTGCTCTGTTCTTAAGACAAAATACATACCTGAGCCTGTCTTACTTTCTTTATTACTGTAGAATTATATGTATTTCATGCATTAGAACTTTTTTTTTCTTTTTTCGGTTTTCAGCTTTGTTACATATATTATGACTTCCCATTAAACCGCGTCATAACCTGATTGGTAGAGACTGTGGTTGTCTGGTGCCAAGAATAACCAAACATGGCTCAGAATATCAATCTGGTTTAATCCCAGGGCAAACTACATTGGAAACCGAATACACCAAAATCATAGCTCTTTTAGTCCCAGGGAACAGGAGAGGGTTATGGGGGGTGGTGGTGGGCTGACTCCCCACAGGGTCTCTTAAGTAAGAATTTGCCTATGGAGATAGTATTTAGAGGGCAGTCTTGGTCATTCAACATTAGTGTTTCACAGCTTCTAAGCAATTTGCTCAATAAACTGAGCAGAGTGCAGGGAAAGTAGGAGATCTCAGCAGGAGCCCATATACCATGTAGTTTTGCTGAAGAACTGAATGGAATAGAAAATATTAAATAATTTGCAGAGTTGAGAAATTCCATGGTATCTCCCAAGGATGGGAACATACTTTAGAGTTCAGATTACTTTTAAAGATTCTACTATAAGTGCTATTGAGGTATTTTAATTATAGAGACTTCATTGCCATTTTGGGATAAAAGACTTGATTTTAAGTTATTGGAAGTTTGTATACTAGAGTTTTACCTACTTTCCAAGACAGCAAGTTTTTATTTTGCTACAATTTAAGTCTAATCTCTTTTGATGTATATAAAAACTTTGGTGTATATATCATCTTAAGTGGTTTTTTGCTTGTTTTGCTTTTTGTCGAAGGTAGAAAATTCTGGACTTTATTAAGATTAGCAAATTAAGCTACCTTAAAACATAAAGTGGAAGCCCTTGGATATTCCATTTGGTGCTCTGGTTTTGTGAACCTTCTCTCAGTTTCTTTGTACAAAGTTACTCAATTCTCCAGGCAAAGTTTTCCAATTATTATTACTATTTTTAGTACTTGTAGTTCCTAGAAGTCCAAGATATCCACAGAAGTTCAGACATATTTAGATGTTGGTCAGAATAAAATAGTTATACTCCATGTAAGTGCATTATTGTTCACCTAAAGCAACTAACATGAAAATTGTCTGTAAACAAAACAAAATAAAAATGAAAACAAAAAGATGGCAGTTATTAAGACTGATTATGTGTCAGAAACTCTTTGGAGAGCTGTGGATACATGGATGAATAAAGTATAATTCCTGAGCTTCAGCAATTCACAAAGGCAACAAATCACAAAGTGGAGAGGCAAAGATAAACAAAGAACTATAATTCAATGCAGTATCCTCTACAAATGAGACATGTGCAAAATTCTGTTAGCACACAGGTGGAGAAATGGATTTTTCTGAGGATGTTGGGGGAGAGTTTCAGAAGAAAGTTAAGGATGAGTTGATTTCCCAGGTAGACAGATGAGGCAGGTCACTCCTGAGAGTGGGAAAAAGCCCCCTGGACATGTTGGAAAGAATGGGAAGTCGTCCATGGACAATAAACTGAGCAGAGTGCAGGGAAAGTAGGAGATCTCAGCAGGAGCCTATATACCAGAGGACTTACATAGGGTGCAGAGGAGTTTAAACTTTGAGTGACCCTACCAGACGCCTGACCTGAGAACCAGGCCACCTGTGTGCAAGTCCTGATTCTGCCATTAGCAAGAAAGTATCACTTGAAGCAAGTTCTTTACCTTGCTTTGCTCCAAAATGAGGTGATTTCTACAGCACCAAAATTCTAATTTATAGATTGAGGCTACTGTTTCATCCAGAGAGATAGTGAATTAGAAAATGAGTTTTGTTTGCCTCCAAAACTAGAAATGCATTTAATTCCTATTCTAGTAGTCATGCTTTAGCTTATAAATAGAACTGAATTTATATGGTGTAATCAAGCAGGAGACTTGATATATAGGCTGACAATCTACAAATACCCTGAGCAAAATATTATAAATGAAGAATGGGAAATTGCATCCTCCAAAATTGGTAAGAGTAGAAATAATGGCCTGAGACAAAGGATAGTACTATTTTTTTAGACTAGACTTAAAAGTATTTCTAATCTTTGAGAGCATCTGGGCTGTATTGCAGACTCCCTAGAGGGTGTGGGAAAGGCTTCCCTGAGACGCCCAAGGCCAGGCAGGGGAGCTATTGAAATGTGGAAGAGGAAGGAGGAGTTGAAGTAAGAATAAGCAGGACGTGGCAATAATTTGCAAGCTGAAATGGAGGAACAGTGGGCTTCCAGAAGTTCAGACCTGAAACTGGTTTCCAGCTACCCACTGGCACCCAGCACTAGAGAATCACTCCCAGGAGCACAGGTCTCAGGATTCCTCACTGCTTTTTAGGAAGGTGCCATTAACAGAGCATTCACGTATATTTATCACCACTGTATTCAGGACATGTTCAGGAACGCTTTGAAAAAGAGAAAGGGAACTAATCCATCTTGACATATATTGAACACCTAACTACTTACTACAGGCTGTGCCATGTGCTGTAGCATATAGGATCTCATTTAAATCTTGGAGCAGCCTTTCATGTAAGTGTTAAGTAATTATTATAATCCCCCCATTTATGTAAAATGAGGAAACTGAAGCTCAAAAGGGATAAGTAAAGCTGCCCAAAGGAGCAGTCAAGTTTTGAACCTAGAACTCTTCACCCCAAAGGCCACTCCTTGCTGCAACATCCTAGGATGGTAATTGTCTGCCAATTCCCTACCAGGTTGGTTTCTCACTGGGGCATTGCTTATAATCTGGTAGAAGATTTTCCTTAATAAAAATGCTCCATTTGAATCTGTTCCTGCAGGTGGTAGAGAGACAGCCTGTAGTGGCTGACACATGACCAGTGGAAGGCTGTCCATTATTCTTTCTTTCTTCAGTTAAGGCTTTGAATTGGATCCAGCTGTTCTTTGTTGCAAAGGCCAAAAGACCTCAATATCCTGCTCTTTGTTTTCCTGGAAGTTATTGGCTATTGTTAGCCCATGAAGGCCAGGTTGGAACCCTTAAAGAACTAAAATGTTGATGGGTAGGTACTAGGGAGCAAGGTCTCAGAATAGCAGAGAATGATGGCATTTCAAGATCAAACCTCAGTTTTAGGTCTGGCTAAAGCCATGTGTTGACCCCAGTGGGGAATAGTCTGTAAATGGAACCGAACAAAAAAAGCCAACTGGATTCTTCTCATGCTGAGAATAAATAATAATGTAATAATTTTAATATTTCTCATCACTTACCCAGTCATTGTTTCATGCTAAATACTGTGCTTTTAAAAGCTGTTTCTAAGCACCTTCATCATCATTTTTAGCTATAACATTTACTGAGCACTTACTAGGTACCAGGCTCTTGTATTAAGCACTTCTAAGCTTTGCCATCCTGTAAGGTAAACACTGATATGTCTCTTATTTTTGAGGCATAGATATTAAGCCTTAAGTTAACTTTTCCAGTGTACCATAATTAGCTAATGACAAAAATAGGGAACTAGAATAGGAATGTTTACTGAGATTCTCAAAGGGCTAGAAATTGGTTGCAATAAGACTAAAAGGGACTGGAAAAGAGCAGAATTATTGAGAGGACTGAGAAATCTGCCAACTTCCTATACCACGCGAGCATTACCCCACTGCCTCTTGTAGCAACTGTTGGAGAGAACAGTTTTTATCTCCTGGTTTTGCAGCCAGATGGGGCTGACCATTTGGATTGGCACAATCCTAAACATGTCTAGAAATGGAATTCCCAAATTTCTTACTAAATAGCAACTCCGGTGGAGATGACCAAGCACAAGCTTGGTCAGGCAGTGCCTTTATGGATCAGCTTGGTCAGAATAAGAAACTCACTCACATCTGAACTTGGAACTCAAAAGGGATTTTCGTCCTCCAAATGTCAGATGTGATAGAGGGCTGTTGGTGAGTCACTCCGTTTTTCAAGGAATAGAGGCATAATTCCCAGCGGAATAATGAGCTTCAGCCCACTGGCGCCCAAGGAGCTAACACAGTGGGCAGATGTCCGAACTCTACTGGCCATGTCCCAGATGCAAACAATAGAACACAGGCCAACTTCTACTAAAGAGAGTATCTGAAGCCATGGTATTGCCTTGGCCCGCCAAAAATGCATTACAAGACCACGGTTGCCCACAATAGTCTCACTTCATAAAGAAGGAAAGGATTGGGGAGGGGAAGTAACGTGAGCTTATATTCTCTGATGGAGTTTGAGGAAAAGTGCTCAGAAATTTTGTGTCTTTGCCCTTTTGGATGATGGATTGCTTCAGTTTTATGAAATGCTGGGGCTAAATCCCTTCAAGGTTGGGACTACATGAATATTAATTGGTCCCGAATAAGAAGAGTGAGGCCTTGCTCATTGCCAGTCTGGGGCAGTCATCATCAGTGGTCTCTTCCAGACTCTTTGTTTTAGAGGAGATCTTTTTAGTGGGGCAAACTCAGAGTGTTCCATTTGGGAAGAAGACTTTTTAAAGCTTTCCATAGTTGTTAGTAATTCTGTTTGTTAAAAATTGCATCATGTGAAAGGACCATAATGACATTGGGTCGTCTAAGCAGATCCTATTTCATGTTCTCTAAAATGGATGCAGATTACAAAATTCAGGATAAGCACTTTTTTTACAGTTCCCAGAATTTTGTCTCTTTCTGTGTTTACGTTATGTAGTCTTTCATATATATCATTTTCCCTCAAGGTAAATACAACAGATACTGTTTTTCCTCTTTTACAAGCAAGATTAGCAATTAAATAACTTGCAAACGGGAGATCAGAATGATTGAGTGGCAGAACTGGACTTTAATCTGGGTCCCCTGATTCCAGGCCCTCTCTCTTTTCTACACAGGTCTCCTTGCTTTCTACTACTCATTCATTCCATTAATAGGTTCAGTCCCGGCTATGACATCTTCTCCATAAAGGGGGGAGAGTGGGGCCTAGACAAAATGATATTTGCGTAATTCCCCTGGAGCCAAGGAACAACTTTTGCTTTCTTGTATGTATTAACTTTGGGCACAAACCATTTGTCCTGGGGGAGTGGTTTACAGGGGAAACTTTAGCAGGGGAAGAAATTATTTCCTATGGTACGTATAGAGATGAGTTTTCTTCAATGAAAAGAACTCTGTCAATCACATTAAGACAATGAAAAATAGGAAATGCAGATGCATTTGGTTGTGTAGGATCAAAAACATAAAAACATTAAAAATCACATTAAATTACTTAAGGGAGGTTTTCTCAGAGCCACTGAATATCTATACACAGTTCCCTTGGGGCATAATTCTGAAAGCTAAGAAGACTTTTGCTAAATTAGAGGAAAATAAAACAACTCCCCCTCAACTTCCAGAAGGTTCCAGCCAAGCCTGAGTTCTAAACCTCTTAGATTTGGATTCTGTTCTAAACTTGGCAAAGAAGCACTAGCCCATCCCTACTGGAAAGCTCTCAAGAGAGTCAGTTCCAGCTTTCCAAAAACTTGCAGCCCGAATATGTTTGGCTCCACATCTGAACCTTTGTAATATTTGACATCTATTAGAAATTACCAAGTCAACTTTAGAAACCTGAAATCAAGCTGAACTCCAATGGGTGTATGAAGTCAAACTGATAAGATTGCCATATAACTTAAGCAAACATTGAACCTGATTTGAAAACCCATGTGAAGGCTCACTCACATTTTTGACAAGGGCTCCTAGATCTTTGGAGATATTAATGAGGAGGAAGAGGAGGGACATCTCATTTTTCTCCTCTAATCCATAGCTTCTACCTCTGTAGCTACTGTATTTCATGACCTCAGAGGACAGAACTTCTGAAACTAGCTTAACAATGGCCCCTGTGAAATCAGAGTTCTTTAAAAACAAGGTGGTAATTTTTCCTAATCTGAATTAACCCAGTGGAGCTAGTAAGAGAATAAGAAAATTACTACTTTGACTTCACCAAGAGATTGGCAGCCTTTAAGCTGGGAAAACCCGGATAAGTTTGCTCACAAAGACGGAAAAGCGCTTACAGATCAGATAAGATATTAATCCAATTTGGAACTCTTGAGAGAATGGAGAGGAAGTGGCCAATTAGAGGAATTCTGATCTGGCCTAAAGGCTGAGAAGACCCTCAAAGTAGCCAATAGACTTTTTGGTTTGTTTGGTTGGTTGCTTGTTTCTTTAGAGGATGCTATAATGTAGAAGAATTTGCCTTTATATTTTGTCTCTTGTAAGCTTCCAGGGGGTTGGCAACCTTGCAATTTGTTTGTCAATGTCTAGGGCTCTTGGACATGGTGTCTAAGAAGTAACATATGCTATATCCATTTGAAGCAGCAGGAAGTAGCAGGAAAAGCTATGGGCCTGGCCCAAACACTCTGCCATTTAAACAGCAGTGCGACCTTGAGATAAATCACTTATTCCTCTGAGCTTCAGTTTCTTCAATAGTAAATAGTTATTATAATATCTTTTTCAGAGTGTCATTGTGAAAATCAAATGAAGGAATGTATATGCAATCACTTAGCATTGTACCTAGCATAGAGTATGTACTAGAAAAGTTAAAGTTATTTAAATCTATAAGGAAATGGAAAATCCAGCCTTTCTCATTCATCTCTTCCATCTTCTCATATTATCTCTAGGATAAGAAAACCTGAGTTGCTGTCTGGAACATTATTTCATGATATTATGATAAGTTTTGGACTCCTAGCACATTGTTACCTCCCATCTCGAAATCAAAGCAAAGAAGGAGCTAAGACAGAATGTATTATCATTCAGAATTCATTATCATTTCTTCTCTTTTTTTCTTCTACCCATTTCATTAGACACCCTGACTGTTCTCAAGTTCATTGTGATTATTTTTTTCTTCATTTTAAGACAAAATGGCCAGTATATTTTACCAGGTGAAATCCTTTTCAGTAAGCTGATCCTCTAGTTGTGAATGACTTTTCCTCTCTCTCACTTTCCTCCCACCCTGTCTACATCCCTCCGTCTTTTTTTCCTTAATCGCATTCATTTATATATTCAGCAATATGTTTGAGTGCTAATTATGCAGCAGTCATTTGTTGAGACTTTATATGGAACAGCAGTTAACTGTGCTGTCTCTGCTCTCACAGAGCTGACATTCTAGGGGCATTGGGTGGGAGGAGGGACAAGAAATAATGACATACAGAACCAAGTAAACATGTTCCACACATAGAGTGGCAATAAGAGCAATGGTAAAATATGATACTGGAGAATAGGATAGAGGCTGATGGGGGGTCAGGCTCAGGAAGATGTTTCTGATAAAGGAACATTTGAGCAGAGACATGAGAGGGAGGTGAGAGAGAGGCATATGATCTTCTAGGGGAAGAATATTCGGCAAAGGGAACAGCCAGCCTCACGGCCTGCTGGGGGCACAGTGAGGAAGCCAGAGACTTTGGGGTTTACTTTAAATTGGTTGTGAAGCCATCAGGGGATTTTGAGCAGAGGAGGAACATGATAAAATGTAATTTTTAGAATGCTCTTCTGGGAACCTATTTGGGAAATGGCAGTAAACTCTGAGTCAGGAAAGAGCAATCATGGGGAAGATTAGCACTCAGAAAATAAAGCATAGTCTCATAATGGAAACTTCTGCTTTTTTGTTGAATAGTTATGTTTAGTTTTAAAAAAAACAAGCAAGTGAGCTGCTAATATTTCTATCTAAAGATGTAGCTTCTAGCTTCCCCCCCCCCCCAATATTTTCTCGTTCCTTCCCTTCTCTTCTCATTCCTTTGCTTGGAAAAGAAAGAACACCAATTTGAGGAGGGAGTTAGTCTTCTCTTTCAGTAGAAATGTAGGTAGAATCTAGAACAGTGTAACCTCTGATCAATTTATAGATTGTCATCCTAATAATCCTAGTGCTAATATTTGTTGAAGCCTTATTATGTGTTGCCAAGCATATTGCTAAGTGCACAGCAGGCAGTACATTGATTCCTTAAGGCTCACTACTGTTACTGACCATTTGGTAGATAATAAGACTGAGTCTTGAAGAGTTTGAGTAATTTTCTCAATGTCATATACTAAGCAATTTCTGAGGGAAAGACCCCAGTCCATTTGACTCAAAGTCTATACTCTCCACAAACACACAATATTGCTCTCCAGCTACTCACTCACACAAATAGTTATTAAATGGGAAATTATTAACTGTACCAGGTATTGCATTAGGGGATGATATGGCTGGATGTGTAGTTGTATAAGTCAAATCTAATGTAAATGGTATTCAAAATGTTGAGCTTAATTTTATCTCCACCAGAAATTTAAACAAGTTAATGGAGACTACTTACAGTGGAAAATTGTGGCCCTTTTTGTAATCATTTGAGAGTTGGGAGTGCAACATTAAAAAGAGGGTCTGTCCTCCAGAAATATCTTAGGTCCCATTTTTCTCTGAATGGAGACAGCTCTACATTCAATTATTTTATGCTAAGCACCTGTGTTTTACTTGCTGTCAGAATATGTTTATGAATGACCTTCCCATCTCTTCCGTCAAAGGGACTAGTTTTTAGAAGGAATAAGAAAGATTTCAATGGCTAAAGCCAGCAAACAGATCTACATTGTTAATGATGGAGTGGTAAGTCCTCTATTTTCAGTCAGAGCTGAAAGATTGGTAGTTTCTGCTAGATGAAACTATAAGACTGATTTTCTGAGTGATGGGTGTATGTATGGTGTATACTTGCAGGATCTCCTTGCCATTTATTTTTTTTTAATCATTTTCATTAGTATTGATAGGCATTTGATAATTTTTCCCCTCATGGAACAGAAGGGGAAAAGGAGCTTGAGAGAGTTCACTGAATCACCCATGATCCTGCAGTTACTTGACTAGAACCTAAGTGTACTAGCCAGAGTTCTCGAGAGAAACATGAGCCAATATGTGTATATACTAGAATTGTTTGGAATTAGTTCATGAGGTTATGGAGGCGTATGAGTCCCAAGATCTGCATCTGGTAAGCTGGAGGTCCGGGAGAGCCAATGGTGTTCTAGTCTGAATGCTCACAGGCTAGCGATCCAAGATGAGCCAGTATTTCAGCTGAGTCTAAAGGCCGGAATGAAATGATATCTCAGCTCAACTAGTCAGGCAGAAGTTCGCTCTTACTCATGGAAGGGCTAGCTTTGTTCTCTTCAGGCCCTCCTCTGACTGGATGAGACCCACGAGTAGAATAATCTGTGTTGTACAGTCTACCAATTTAAATGTTGATCTCATCCAAAAACAACCTCAGAGACACACCCAGAATAGTGTTGACTAAATATCTGAGTCCCCTATGGACCTCGCAAGTTGACACATAAAATTGACCATCGACACCGAGTCTCTAGCTCTGTGCCTTGCACCATATATATTAGACTGTGCTTCCTTTTAACACTCACTCTCTCACACACATACACATACACACAATATGCGGTATCACGGTAGCAGCAAAACAAAAATGTAGGAGAGAGAAAAATAAACAGATATTTTTCTGGAAGAATATTCCTCCAAACGAGAAAGGAGCTTACAAGTAGGATTGACTCTAAACATAAGACTTTATCAAAATTATTTGTCATAGGTTAGCATTCACCTGAATATCCCGATCTCACATGAGTTACAGACATAGGCATGTTAACAAATTGGAAATGAAAATCACAACAGAGATTGCTTGTACATTTTAATATGTCCCGAGCGTGAGTCAGTACCTTCCTGAGTTCCTGATGCATTGCACACCATGAAGCGACCCGGGCCCTTTCAGCACTGCCAGCGCCATCCAGCTTGCTTGCCTTGGCCTGGCTAAGAAAACCACAGCTCACTGCTTGCTCGGCGCACTCATAAAGAAGACGAACACATTCCGGGCAGCCTCACTAACTCCATTTAGAAAGCCTCGGGACAATGAAGGGGCAATGTGTCTTGACTCCAGACACTGTTAAATACTTTGCTACTACTTTTCCTTCCATTTCTCACCTTCCTGAAGTAGGATGGAAATGAAGGGAAAAGGGAAGTTTGGCAGAAACTCCACTTTGGAGAAAGAAAATCTTATTTGAATAAAACTCCTACATTGAAGAGCCCTCACTGCATTAGCTTTGATAACTGGTTAACTCTTTATTAACTTGCTCACAAAAACTTGCAAAGGTCGGGTGGGAGGAAGGAGTAGGGAGACTGAAATGAAATAAACGTCAGTATCTGCCTATGAAGGAGGGAGCCCCAGAGATCCCCTCCTCAGGACTGGGTGTTCAGTGATTCTGAGCAGCTGCTTAAAACAGCATACTGTGCCTGAGTCCAGTGAGACATCTGTACTGTTCACTCCTAAGGTCTGTTCAGCCCTAAAATGCTTTGGGTTTATACTAGACTTGGGAAGCCTTTATATCTTGGTTCTCCTGCTGATTAAGAACATGGGGCACAGAGATACTTGAAGCTAAGGTGAAAATAAAAGACTTGCTTTCTGGTTGTAAGAAGAGACTTGTTTGTTTTAAAGATTTTATTGATTGATTGATTGATTGATTTATAGCAAGTGCCAGTAGGGGGAGGAGCAGGGGGAGAGAGAGAAATCTCAAGCAAACTTCGAGCTAAGTGTGGAGCCCGTTGAAGGGGCTCGATCTCACGACCCTGAGATCATGACCTGAACTGAAATCAAGAGTTGGACACTTAACCAACTGAGCCACCCATGCTGCCATGTTTTGTTTTAAACAAGGATATCTGGATTTGACTATAAGAGGGGGTGGGGAATGGCATTAGAGAATGGGAGATAACTCTGCGCTGGACTCCTGACTGGAACTTGGGTGTCTTCACAGATAACTGCCTGGGGCTGGGAACATGCCTGTGCCAGTAAATATGCTGATAAGTACTGGCTGAATCTTTATTGGCCCAGTGAGACTGGGAAACCCATTATAAAATGGGCCCAGCATTTCTGGGGATCTTTCCAGGTAGTAAAAAAAAAAAAAAAATCCCAAGAGCCATGAGTATCCACCTATAATATTTTGTTCCATCCAATTGCAAAACCCTTTCTTCTAATACTATTCCCCACAAAGATTTTTCTTAGGAAATTCATTATATGGCACAACAGTTACTTATAAAGCTTTGCCACAAAATAAATTTTGCCTACAGGAAGAGTCTCTTATTCTCTTCCTTTTGGAGAAACTGAAGATTTTGTAAGTAATAGGATGATACTTTTGTATAAAGCTCAAAATATGGGTTCTTGATCCCCTGCAGGAGTAGCAGTTTACCAGAATAAACTTATATAAGTGTGTGTGTGTGTGTGTGTGTGTGTGTGTGTGTGTGTGTGTGTGTTACATAGGAAGATCTACTTGGGATAAAAGTTACTAAGAAAGCACACAGAGGCAGTTCTAGTTAGGGTTGGCAGGAGAAGAGAAGAACCAACTTTGTAGTGTGAGTTATTTAAAAAGAAGTCAGTTCAGAAAACCACCTGTACACCAGGCGCCTGGGTGGCTCAGTCAGTTAAGTGTCTGCCTTCCGCTCAGGTCATGATCTTGGGGCCCTGGGATTGAGCCCTGAGTTCGGCTTCCTGCTCAGTGGGGAGTCTGCTTCTCCCTCTCCCTCTGTGTGCTCTCTCTCTCTCAAATAAATGAATAAAAATCTTAAAAAAAAAGCCATCTGTACAAACTTACTTGAACAATGGAAAGGAAGACAGGCAGCAAGCACATGATATGTGTGTATGTGTGTGTGTGTTGGGGGGGGCTGCTTACTTTTATTCTCCATTCTAGGGAGGAAGTCTGGGCCATCTAACAATACCATGCATATACATGTCTCCTGGGGGTGTTGAGAAAAACAAGACTTAAGCCACATTGAAAGAAAACTCACAATGCATTTTTCCAAGACTTGGAGTTCCCAGGTTTAGAATATCTGGGACTAGAGTAAAGCTGTGTGTCTTCCCGGGTTTTTAGCCCATGACACATCTGTGATTCATTCCCTTAACTGTTACAAACCGGGGGTCTGGATGGCACATCTTTTTATTGTTTATTGCTGGTGTTGGGTACATTTGTCTCTAACGCTGCCAGCAGTATTATTTTAAATTTGTGCTTTGTCCCCTTCCAAAGGAATTGCTTCTTCTAAATGGCATGATGATGATGATGGTAATAATAACATCAACAACAGTAACATCTGCCACTTACTGAGCATGAATTAGGTGCCAGGCATAGCATGAGGGGATTTAGAATATGGTAGCCAAAGGGGCGCCTGGGTGGTTCAGTCTCACTCTTGGTTTCTGCTGGGGTCATGATCTCATGGGTCCTGGGATTGAGCCCAGAGAATTGCTAGGGCTCTGCCCTCAGCAGGGAGTCGGCTTAAAGATGCTCTCCCTCTGCCCCTCCCCCCCTCACATGCACCCATAGGCATGCGCATGCTCTCTCTCTCTCTCAAAATAAATAAATAAATCTTTAAAAAAAAAGAGAGTATGGTAGCCAGCAACTCAGACTCTGTCTTCAGATTGCTGGATTCGTATCCTGACTCCACAATTTACTACTTATGGACACATGGGCACTTTAGTCCTTAGTCTCTTCATCTGTAAAATGAGTTAAATGGTATGACTTCCTAGTCTTATGAAGATGGAATGAACTGGTGCAGGGAAACAACTTTACATTGTGCCTGGCAGGTGATGAGTACTGTATACATGTTAGCTATTATTACCGTTTTTCATTATTTTCAGTGTTTTATTTAACCCTCACATCACCACTGAAAGACAGATATTATGTCAGTTTTACAATTGTGAAGCAGAGACCTGGAGATGTTGAGTAATTTATCCAAGTTTATGCATCTTGTAAATAATGGAATTGGGATTTGAATTTGGATCCATTATTTTTTGCCACTAGGCTAGACTACCCTATAGCCTGTTCTCCTGTGATCTGACTTTACAAGGCAGCACTATGGCAAGAAGAATGTTATTTAATTACTCATATTAATTATTTACTAAAGAGCCAAGCACTTTTTTTTTTTTTAACATTTTATTTTTTTGTCAGAGAGAGAGAGGGAGAGAGAACACAAGCAGGGCGGGGAGAGATAGGCAGAGGGAGGGAGAAGCAGGCTCCCCACTGAGCAAGGAGCCCAATGCGGGGCTGGATCCCAAAACCCCGGGATCACGACCTGAGCCAAAGGCGGACGCTTAACCTTAACTGACTGAGCCACCCAGGTGTCCCAGCCAAGCACTTTTTATAGATTATTTGTAATCATTTCACAAAAGTTCTATGAAGTTGACCTTCTTATCCCATTTGGGACTACATGAAGAAATAAAACTCTGAATATTATAAAATCTCTATAAATTGTAGGTTCCTCAGTAATGCCTGTCAGGCTCCTGCCTCAGGGTCTTTGCACTTGTTTCCTGCCTAGAATGTTTTCCATCCAGATACTCACATGGCTCATACCCTCAACTCCTTCAAATTAATGAGGTCTTGACTGTCCTACTTAAATTATGAACACTATCCTTACCCTTGACAGTTCTTGAACCCCTTTGTTGATTTACTATATTTTTTATATCGCTTACCCCAAATGGCATTCTATATAATATACTTGTGTATGGAGGGCATATCTCTCCCTACTAGACAGCTCCACAAACAAAGAACTTTTGTCTCTTTTGTTCAGTGCTGTAATCACATTTCATAGTGGAGGGCCAGATGAATAGAGGGCACGTGAAGTCTATTTCCTTAATGAATAAATGGATGTTACTTCACATTTTCCAGTAGCTGTATATTCTAGGACCTGAGTTTTTTACTTGCTATACCAACATTTTTCTATCATATAACGCTTGGGATTTTAAGTTATTTGCGATTGGAGTCTTCATGCTGTCTACTTGTAATCATCCTCACAATGAATTTTTTTTTTCTTCACAAAAGGGTGTCATTGAGGGCAAGGGGGGCACACACGATAAGCTAAGGGAACATTTGAAGCAGACCATAAAATATCTGTAATCCACACAAATCTGGGTGCCTCCTGTTCTGTTTCCACACAGTGCCCCATTCAAATAAACACCAGTCCAAAACTGATGTTCATTGGAAAGACATTTTTGACTTTACTGATATCCATAAAAAACAGGTATATTTTTATTCCACTTACTGCACACACCAGGCTTTTCTAAAATGTTCCACTCTTCACCTCACAGATACTCCCTGCTCACCAACCAAATTCCCTCTCACTTTTCCAAAAGAAATCTCTCTAAAGCTCTTCTTTTTTTCCCCCTCTGTCTTCCTGTGACCTTCCAGATGGAGTCTGTTCTTTTTTTTACAAGTGATTCTTTCCTCTTCCCGCTGTGAATTAAGCAGCAGGTCTGGGTTCCTCTCAATTATCTCCTCATCCATTACCCTGATTCTCTACAACAAAGGGTCAAGGCATCTGGGAGACCCAGAATTTGTAAGAGCGTTCAAAGGAGTAACAGTGATAGCTTTTTGAATTCACTTATTTTTTCTTCTGTCCTATACATGGAAGCCAACTAGGTTTCCTTGGGCACTTCCTCTCCTTTTATTTAGGAAAATGCAGTATTTTGTTAGGTCCCATCATGACTTGTGCTCACCAGTGTGATGATAACCTTGGTAATGACTGAGATGCTTTGTGGACATACTCCCTCAAAAGACAGGAGGGCAGGTGAGAAGATTTGAAAGTAGGAAGATGGAGGGTATATTATATGTTTGTTTTATAACATTCTCCTGTCCTAGAAAACTTAAAATGGTTTATGTGAGCTCAGACTAACCTAAACATTTTAACCTGTCAATCATAGAATGTTTGTTGACCTAAGATGGACAGATAGCAAGATAATTATTAGAGGGGAAAGTTCTACTCCCATCTCTGTTATCTTGGCATTAATTTCAGGGTTTTGTTTTCCGACCTGGCTAAATAACACTGAGAAAATAAATGATTCTGATCATTTTAGCTCTTTAAAGGGCATGTATGTGTTTAATGTTCTTTTATTTATTGCAGGGAATCATGAATCCTTTTGCTTATCTCCTTAAATAGCCTCTGTCCCTTTCCCATCTCACTGTTTGGTTTTTATGTCTATGTTTTCTATTTTGCAGTTCCCGTCTCTGAACTTGTCTTTGTGCAGTTATTGCTTTTTTGAATAAAAGGAGGGGACAGCAGTTATTAGTAAGGAAGGTCAAAAGCACTGAATATGTCTTGATTCCTGGGGTCTGGGATGGCCTGAAGTTCCTGTCTTGTGAAGTTCCCTAATTATGTGTGTTAGGCCAGGGGCACCATGTTGGTGTCCCTAGGGAAGATTACAGAAGCTGCTCCTCTGGTTTACCCAAAGGGAGGAGCGTGATGTGGGGGGCCTCCTGCACCCTATTCCTGGAAGTTTCCTCTTTGTATCAGTCTTGTTCAGTCTGATGGTTGGGGTACTTGTATCCTTACCCTCTGAGACTGTAGGTTTTAAACTAGAGAGCTAAAAGAGAGTCATTTCAGGGAAGAAGGGAAAGGCACCTTGAGGGAGGGTGCTCATTTTGAGGTGGTGTGGCATTCTGCCTTGTGTGTTCTTAAGCTAAACTGTGACCAAGACATCACATGGAGGGGTTGCCAACCTCAGTGAAGGTTGTGAATAAAGGGTGACAAGCACCTGACTGCAAATTAGAACCGATGGGTCCTAATTCCAGATCTGCCTCCCTCTGACCATGTGATCTCAGATGAATCTTGTTATCTTTCTGTACATTGATGCAATTGGACTACAGGAGCCAAATATTTGATTTATGACTCACTCTATGAGATGTGAATTTTTAGACCTTTTTCCTTGTTCCACTACAGAGGGCATACTTTCCTGGGAGAATGGTGTACATGCAGGGGGAGAAAGTTGAATGTAATAATGGTTTCAGGTTTTATTCTAATAGATTCACTCTTACTGAAGACTTAAGAATGTGACCTAATGCAACGCTGTCCTGTGTAGAGCTCTCCAGGGAACCACTTCAGCCTAGAAGGTCAGAGGAGGCATCTGGACTCAGTCCCAAATCCTTCACTGTTAGCCATGTGATGAAGAGCCAGCACTTTAATCTTTGTGTCTGTTTTGTCAGCCATATATCTCATAAAAATGTTTTGGAGATTTAGTTAGTAATAAAGAATTTACAACAGATCTTGGCTTATAATGGGCATGCAGTATTATTTTCTGATTTCTGAATAAAGACTAACAAAAGACCAAAATAAGGAGCAAGAGAGGAATGACATACATTTTTGATTCATTCAATGTATAATGAGTACTTCTGATGTGTCACATGACTTCTGTGTGCTGTCAGAGAGGCAGAAAAAAGTCCTGCATGGCTTCCAGCTTTAAGGAGCCATGCAGTGATAAAGGTGATGGCAGAGATATGCCCAGTGTGCCAGAGTGTAAGTGGTAAATGATTAGACACATCAGCCAAAAAACCCAGTCTTACCGGGTTTTGCAGTCAGAGGCACAATGCACAGGTAGGACGTTTTAAATGCCTAATCAGTTGTATTTAATGTTGGTGTTATCAGGAATTTTCTGTGGGGCTTGGGGAAAATATGTAATGTAGCAAGCTAGTATGAACTATTAAGATTCCACCATGTATGTACTTTCAGTTATTCCTCTAAGGCAGGGGTTCTTAATTAAGAGTACACATTGAGACAACCTATTGTAGTCTTGGGAAAACAACAACAACAACGACACAGGCTTTATTCTCAACCCTAAAGATTCTCATTCATTAGGTCTTAGGGGTCAGGCCCAGACATCTACACTTTTGAAAAAGCCTCGCTGGTAATTTTGTGTTCTCTGGGTGAAGATCAGTCTTTCAAGGGGAAAGCTTTCTGAAATATGAGAACTTTTACTGGGCAAGTGACTTATGTTTACTGTGACTATGTATCCACATCTCCTTTGAAAAGAGACATAGCCAGACATGTTTTGTCATATTCTACCTTACATTCCTGGCAGAGCTAAATGATCCAGAGTTGAGAGCACCCATGGCCAGTATAATCTTAGTTTATAAATCTCCTAATACATGATATAATGTGTTTGTAATGTATCACCTTGGCTAGGTTGAACTACATTTCCCAGAATTCCGTCTCTTTTAGGGTAGCCAGATTAAGCAAATAAAAATATAGGACACTCAGTTACATTTTAATTTTGTATGATCAATCAGTCATATCTATCTAATATGAACATTTGAGACATACCAAATTTGTTTATCTGAAATTTGAATTTAACTGGGTGTATTTTATCTGGCAACCCTATGTTCTTGTATGCTTCTGGTTGGAGTGGACCACAAGGGAGATTCTTGGAAGATTTGGAAGGTGGAAAGGAAGCAGCCCTATTCTGTAGTTCATATATGTTGTTGCTAACTTGCCGACTTGTCTTATTGGTGTGAAGCATCAGAGGGACCTGAAACTACTCTACCTTTCCCTAGATCCTCCTTCAGCTTCTCCAACTCCTAGACCATCCCAACTCCTACACCAGGATTATGTGTTTAGCTCTGTAATGAAGGGCCCTGACTTTTACAGGCTAGCCTCAGCACCAAGGTCAGAGGCAGCAAGAACTGACCCGGGTTGCAGTCCTCATGAGGTCCCAGTTCATGCTTCTGGTTTCTCATCTGACCTTGATCTTCCCGGATTTACACCCATTGTCCTGTCCCAATTACCCACCCAATTTCAAGCTCCAGCACCAGACCCAGAGGCAATAGTCTTTTTATTTTTTAAAGATTTTATTTATTTGAGAGAGAGAGAATGAGAGACAGAGAGCACGAGAGGGAAGAGGGTCAGAGGGAGAAGCAGACTCCCCGCTGAGCAGGGAGCCCGATGCGGGATTCGATCCCGGGACTCCAGGATCATGACCCGAGCCCAAGGCAGTCGCTTAACCAGCTGAGCCACCCCAGGCGCCCCAGAGGCAATAGTCTTAAAGAAAGATACTTAATCAGCTTTGACATGGGTGAATTTCAGAATCAACAATTCCTATTCAAATTTCAGAAGGAAGTCCAGGTCAAGGATTTTGCTAAGTATCCTTGGCCATTGCCTACTTCTGTTTCACATAACCAGTCTCAGTGTCCACGAATGATTATTTTTCATTAGCAATTACACTAAAATGCAAGATGAGGACTGTTACCCAGAGGTACCATGTATCTCTCTGATGGTGTGGAAATTTCTGTTAGGGAAAAGGGAACAACAGCAGACTGAGCATATCAGAGCTCTACCTTCTATTGTAGACTCATGTGCATTTGAATGTCAACTCTGTCAAGTCTGTCTTCCCTTATAATTTTCTTCAAATAAATGAAGTGGACATTTTCTTATTTACCATGGTCATTTTCTTATTTACCATGTTTATTACAAAGGAACCATACAGATACAAAATAAGAAACTAGGAGACAAATGCATGGTCTTCCGTTTACCTTGGTCAGTCATAAAGGTTGATGTTTAGTCCTCAAGGTGATTTCTTTATTTAACACAGGAACAGTGGGCCCTGTATCATATCAGGATCCTCTCATCCATGTGGGGCACTGAATCCTGGGTGTTTTATATATAAGCCTTATCACATTTATATGTTCAGGCATAAAGTATGTGAATTGTGTTGAGAGAAATGGATACTTTAACATTAGAGGCATTCAGCATATTAAAAGGAGACTCAGCTTTTTAAAAAAAATTTTTTATTGTTATGTTAATCACCATATATTACATCATTTGTTTTGGGGTAGTGTTCCATGATTCATTGTTTGTTCACAACACCCAGTGCTCCATGCAGAATGTGCCCTCTTTAATACCCATCACCAGGCTAACCCATCCCCCTACCCTCCTCCCCTCTAGAACCCTCAGTTTGTTTTTCAGAGTCCATCATCTCTCCTGGTTCGTCTCCCCCTCTGACTTACTCCCCTTCAGTCTTCCTCTCCTGCTATCTTCTTCTTTTTCCTTTTTCTTAAAATATGTTGCGTTATTTGTTTCAGAAGTACAGATCTGTGATTCAACAGTCTTGCACAATTCACAGCGCTCACCGTAGCACATACCCTCCCCAATGTCTATCACCCAGCCACCCCATCCCTCCCACCCCCAACCGCTCCAGTAACACTCAGTTTGTTCCTGAGATTAAGATTTCCTCATATCAGTGAGGTCATATGACACATGTCTTTCTCTGATTGACTTATTTCACTCAGCATAACACCCTCCAGTTCCATCCATGTCGTTGCAAATGGCAAGATCTCATTCCTTTTGATGGCTGCATAATATTCCATTGTGTGTATATACCACATCTTCTTTATCCATTCATCTGTCGATGGACATCTTGGCTCTTTCCACAGTTTGGCTATTGTGGACATTGCTGCTATAAACATTGGGGTGCCCGTACCCCTTCGGGTCCCTACATTTGTATCTTTGGGGTAAATACCCAGTAGTGCAATTGCTGGATCGAATGGTAGCTCTAATTTCAACTGTTTGAGGAACCGCCATACTGTTTTCCAGAGGGGTTGCACCAGCTTGCATTCCCACCAACAGTGTAGGAGGGTTCCCCTTTCTCCACATCCCCGCCAACATCTGTCGTTCCCTGACTTGTTAATTTTAGCCATTCTGACGGGTGTGAGGTGGTATCTCATTGAGGTTTTGATTTGGATTTCCCTGATGCCGAGTGATGTTGAGCACTTTTTCATGTGCCTGTTGGCCATTTGGATGTCTTCTTTGGAAAAAAATGTCTGTTCATGTTTTCTGCCCATTTCTTGATTGGATTACTTGTTCTTTGGATGTTGAGTTTGATAAGTTCTTTATAGATTTTGGATACTAGCCCTTTATCTGATATGTCATTTGCAAATATGTTCTCCCATTCTGTCGGTTGTGTTTTGGTTTTGTGGACTGTTTCTTTTGCTGTGCAAAAGCTTTTTATCTTGATGAAATCCCAATAGTTCATTTTTGCCCTGGCTTCCCGTGCCTTTGGCGATGTTTCTAGGAAGAAGTTGCTGCGGCTGAGGTTGAAGAGGTTGCTACCTGCGTTCTCCTTTAGGATTTTGATGGACTCCTGTCTCACGTTTAGGTCTTTCAGCCATTTGGAGTCTATTTTTGTGTGTGGTGTAAGGAAATGGTCCAGTTTCATTCTTCTGCATGTGGCTGTCCAATTTTCCCAACACCATTTGTTGAAGAGACTGTCTTTTTGCCATTGGACATTCTTTCCTGCTTTGTCAAAGGTAAGTTGACCATAGAGTTGAGGGTCCATTTCTGGGCTCTCTATTCTGTTCCACTGATCTATGTGTCTGTTTTTGTGCCAGTACCATACTGTCTTGATGATGACAGCTTTGTAATAGAGCTGGAAGTCCGGAATTGTGATGCCGCCAGCTTTGCTTTTCTGTTTCAATATTCCTCTGGCTATTCGGGGTCTCTTCTGGTTCCATACAAATTTTAGGATGATTTGTTCCGTTTCTTTGAAAAAAGTGGATGGTATTTTGATGGGGATTGCATTGAATGTGTAGATTGCTCTAGGTAGCATTGACATCTTGACAATGTTGGTTCTCCCAATCCATGAGCATGGAACGTTTTTCCATTTCTTTGTGTCTTCTTCTATTTCTTTCCTGAGTATTTCATAGTTTTCTGAGTACAGATCCTTTGCCTCTTTGGTTAAATTTATTGCTAGGTATCTTATGGTTTTGGGTGCAATTGTGAATGGGATCGACTCCTTGATTTGTCTCTCTTCTGTCTTGTTGTTGGTGTATAGGAATGCCACTGATTTCTGTGCATTGATTTTATAGCCTGCTACCTGACTGAATTCCTGTATGAGTTCTAGCAGTTTTGGGGTGGAGTCTTTTGGGTTTTCCACATAGAGTATCATATCATCTGCAAAGAGTGAGAGCTTGACTTCCTCTTTGCCGATTTGGATGCCTTTGATTTCTTGTTGTTGTCTGATTGCTGTGGCTAGGACTTCTAATACTATGTTGAATAGCAGTGGTGAGAGTGGACATCCCTGCCGCGTTCCTGACCTTAGGGGAAAAGCTCTCAGCCTTTCCCCATTGAGAATGATATTCGCTGTAGGTTTTTCATAGATGGCTTTTATGATATTGAGGTATGTACCCTCTATCCCTATACTCTGAAGAGTTTTGATCAAGAAAGGATGCTGTACTTTGTCAAATGCTTTTTCTGCATCTATTGAGAGGATCATATGATTCTTGTTCTTTCTTTTGTTAATGTATTGTATCACGTTGATTGATTTGCGGATGTTGAACCAGCCTTGCAGCCCAGGGATAAATCCCACTTGGTCGTGGTGAATAATCCTTTTAATGTACTGTTGGATCCTATTGGCTAGTGTTTTGGTGAGAGGAGACTCAGCTTTTAAACGTGTAGTACTCCATGGCTATTTAGCTCTGTGCATGATAGCCACTGAGATGCTGCTTCTGATACACAGATCTCCAGTCCTTTCCTTTCCCTTGAAAGTGATGGTATGTGTTAGTCATTAACCCTTCATTCTCCTCCAGTTGCTGACTTATATTTGCAATAGTCCTTTCACATGTTTTAAGTGTCTTCTAATCTCTGGACCAAGTCCACACAATAACTCCAGAAAAAGAAAGATACACAAAGAGAGGAGCTATGAAACCCATAAAGCTACCTTAAATTCCAGAGGAGTCAGAAAGTACCCCTCCTCTGTATGAAGAGCTACAAGCCTTGGGAACTTCAGTTACCCTACAGATCTGTATGTCATTTGTCTTTCTTACTGCGCCTTCTTTTTCTTGATTTTTCTGTTGATGAAGACATGAGTTATTCACCTAAAGTTTTTCCAGAAAAATACTATCTTTTTAGGAATTAGGGAAAATCCTAGGTGATTTTTTTGTTTTGTTTTTTGTTTTGTTTTGTTTGTTGGAAAGACAACCCAAGAAGTGAATTTGCACCTTTTCAGCTTTCCTTGTTCAGGTATCTTGTTGCTAGTTTGGCCTCACTTTAGCATTCTTTTTGGTTCTGTTCCTATAACCTCTGTCTTGGGTTTGGAGAGTATCTTTAGTTTAAATTCTCAGAGTCACGTCTCACAAATACATCTTCATGGCAAGATCAGATCTTGATTATATCACCATTTGCAGGTTCTAATTAATAAAAGGCTTTAAAAAATCCAGCGTGGGCAATTAAGAGCATTATATTCCTTTAATTTGTTATGCAAGGAGGAAATGTGTGAATCCTGTTGTTTTAATTAGACAGAACATTGTACAGTCTCTTAGAGTTGCATTACACCCTCTGATTGGCAGTCAACAGAACAAAAGGAAGAAGCAAAAAAAAAAAAAAAAAAAATCACATCCTGAAACTGATAGCAATAAATTAGGAGTAAAGAAAGTGTAATAAACTAGAAACAATTTTTGGAGTCTGACAAAAAGATAATTACATGTTTCAGCTGAATTGGTTTGCCAGGGGTTAACATTCATACATCTTTGTAGTTTCCTTTGACACTTGGTAGTGTTTGTGGTCACAGCCTACAAGCTATAGGAATTGAGAGAATAAAGGTGAGAAGAGGTCCTAATGAACCAGAACTTCACCTTAGTCTTTGTGGAAAAGAAGCAAAAGAAACCAGAGTGAGAGTAGAGGTTAAGAGGGAACTGGGAGAAAGATCAGACTCCCTGTCAGCCTTCCACCTTGTGTCTGTTCCCTGTAAGCAGATAATTGGAGGACATTCTTCACTACCCACAGACATGCTTACCCTTTTTCTTCTTACTGGTATGAGTAATGCTGAATGTCTGTGAGGAGGTGCCTGGTCCCTTCATTGCCCAAATTATTGTTGAAAAAGACTGTCTGCAAGTTTAGTCTTGAATCTGGCTTGCTTGTCTACATCATCAAAGTCAAGCTGCATCAACTCTGACTCCAGGGGGAGCTCTTTGGCTCCACAAACTGATCCCACCAAGAAGGATGCGTGACATGATGCCAAAATGAGCTTTTTGGCCACTTTCTTCCCATGAAAATTGATTATGTGATTTCTCATGGAAAGAATCTAGTGTATTCAAGGTTTGCACACATTACCACATTCAACAATGCCACATTTGTGTATGTGTGTGTGTATTTGTTTTTTGTTTCTTTTAGTAAATATGTCAATATAGTCTCATCCTATTGTTTTTAAAAACAATTACCCTTGCCATGTGTTAGGGATTAAACAAAAACTTTGGGGTTCTTAACAATGGTATTGACATGGCCTTTTGGCAAGGGTCTTAGGTATACCAGAACTGTATCCTAAACCACAGCCACTATTCAGCACAAGCTTTCTAATCTATGGATGTGCGTGAAGGACAGTAGTGACTGGAAAAGTACTATGTCGCTGTTGGCCCTGCTCACTTCTGAATTCCAGCTCACCATACTCTAATAAATTGGATTGCAGAGTGTGATCTCAGGGATATCTTTGATCTTGCTAAGTTCAAACTTGAATCCCTTCACTGCAGAAAATATGAGGGGACAGAGAGGAGAACATAGGCTGTGGATAGACCAGTCTCAAGTGGACAGATAAGAGGTTCAGGCAGCACTTCTACATCATCTGTGCGAGAGGAATAGGAGAGCCCTCAGAGAGAGAATTACAATGGTGACTAGATAGCTAGAAGTCCAGGCTCAATTAATCCCTCAAAATCAAAGTCATAGCAGATTCTCTTCCCTGAGAGGGAATAGTGAGAGAGTAAAATCTTGAGATTATCATCTCTTGGAAAGTCTGCACAACATGGTTTCTCAGAGTTTGCTGGGTATGATCTTTGACCAATTTTATGTCTATTTAGTCTCTTTCTTTGTGTGTGTATATATACATATTCACCATATACCACATGACTAGTCATAGGGTATTGAGAGCTTTATCACAAGAGACAAAACGTGAAAGATAAGAAACAAAAAGTTAAATAAAATTTCTTAAATTTCTCACAAGCTGTACTTTTTTTTTTAATTAAAAAAGTTGTTTTTTTTTTAAAGTAATCTCTATACCCAGTGTGGGGCTTGAACTCAAAACCCCAAGATCAAGAGTTGCATGCTCCACTGACTGAGCCAGCCAGGCACCCCATCACAAGCTGTACTTTGATTCTGGAACGTCTGTTTTAAGTTTTCCCATTCTTTCCACCTCCCTAGCAACCACCCTGTATCTTTTAAGATTTTTCATATTAGAATTTAGCTAAATTAAAATTTAGCAATTTTGCTCCCCAGGGGACACCTGAAGATGTCTGTGACATTTTTTTGGTTGTCACAACTGTGTGTTTGGGGGTGGGAGAGGTTGCTGTTGGCATCTAGTGGGTTAAAGCCAGGAATGCTGCTCAGCATCCTGTAATGCACAGGACAGTCTCCACAGTGAAGAGTTATTTGGCTCAAAATGTCAGTAGAACTGAAATTGAAACTTCTGATTTTTAGCTTGTTAAATAATCTCTCCACTGTATGTCCTCTCTGAACCAGTATCCCTCATATATCTCTGGATATTCTCTTTATTCGCAACTCCATATATTTGCTTGGGCATAATGTAAATAAATATATATGGATATGTAAATATACATGGATATGTAAATATATCTGTGTATATGTATGTATGTATGTATGTATATTTGACTTTGATTTATATAGGTCAGTGCTGGGAGATGGATTTATTTTTTTTTCCAGAAGGGTAAACCAAATTTAAACTCGGGGAAAGGGGAGTAGGGACAAATCATTTATTTCAAGAACAAACTTGAATATTAACTAGACAACGACAGCCTTCTTTCTCTAGTCAGATGACACATCTTCTCTAGACTGTCTTGTAGAAATTATGAAACCCTGTTTTTGCTGCGTAATTAGTACTCTGAAATATTCTGTCCATATATGTGAAAATTAACATTATTCATTCTCTGGCAGATTAAACTTACTATTTGTCCTGTCACCCTCACCCTCCAGTGGAAGGTTAACAGAGACAGACTTGCCCATAGCCATAAAATAAGTCCTGACAGGCCCGGATTTCCATTTCCACTTTCAAGAATTAAATCAGCTGTCCTATGAACTAGAAATATGCATGGAATCTCCAGTTTTAATTTGACATTATTATTTGCCTAACTGCTTTTAATTTTATTAAACTTTATTTAAACAATTTATTCCTATGAGTAATTATTTTATTGTTTTTAAAAAATGTGACTCATGCTTATGATACAAATTCCAAACAAAAGAGAAGTCAAAACAGACAAAAACCAATTTTCTCAACTCCAGTATTAACTTTCACATATACTCCTGACAATTCTCTCTACTGACACACACAGAGCTGGGTGGAAGGATAACACAGAGTTACAAAGAAAGCAGGAATCTTACTGTGTAGAAGCCATCTTCATGAACTACCTTTAATTTTCCTTGAATTTAGTAGTAGAAAAACTGAAGTAAAGCTGAATGAATTTCCAAGCTACAGATAAATGTTTCATAAATACCAGTGCGGTGAGTTCTTAGAACACTCCTGTAAGGCAGAAGTTTTCAACCTTGACTACATACTGGGATCAACTGAAAACCCTTTAAAAATCTAAAGGACCTAAGAGCAATTAAATCAGAATCTCAAGGGATGGGACTCAAGTATTAGTGTTTCTGAAAGCTCTCAGGTGAGAGTGAGCACTCAAGATTGTGAACCATTGGTGTAAGTAAGATTGAGAAAAGAAAATGATGATGAAAATATTCCAGAGTTAAAATCTGTATCTCTTTAAAACATTTTTTGAACTTAATCATTAGATTAAGTGCTATGTAATATGAGGAGATTAATATTCTTATACTTTGTCCCACTGTTTTGCTGCCTCCCCATTTTTGTGGTCTATAGTATTTTTACTTTGTCAGGGTTTATAACATTTATCCTTTACGCTACCAAAATTCCCTCAGTCAGGGGAGTAACCAGAGAGATGACCAGGATGGAGAAAGATATTCCAGAACAAGAGAACAGGTCCCTAGGCATCAAAGAATATACACGGGGAGACTGAGGTACAGCAGTGGGTTTGCTATATCTCCAAGGAGAAATCTCAGTTCTTTGTGCCTTATTTATTGTTAATTAATTATGTTTACTTTGGGGAATAGGAAGATTGATCATCAACTATATCTTAGATATTTTTATTCAATAATTTTTTTTTTTAGTGATCATCACCTGTGCTGTTTTGGGGGGCAAGTTATTTTTAACTGTTTTTAGACCACGGGACCTTTTAACTCTCAGACGAGAGCTATAGGAGTTCTTACTGGAGGTGGGGTGAGAAGAACCAATTCCCAGAGCCCTGAGCCAATTTTAAATGGTTTACAGACTTTGGGGTAAGATTCCTGTTTTAAACATTTAGTCTTGCCTGCTCTCTTCTTTGTTTATTGGCTAACTAAATTGCATTAGGGTGAGTGGGACCTTCCCAATGTAGGAATAGTTTCTGATTGAGGGAGAAATGTAGGAATACATTACTGTATGTGCTATTTGAGAGTGTACTTTCTTTTTTCCTTTTTCCTTTTTCTTTTCTCTTTCTTTCTTTTTTTTTTTTTTTTTTTGGAGTGCTGCTAACTTGTTACAAAACATTAAAACATTCACAAAACATGGGCAGGTAGTTCAGACAATTAGGGCTGCAACAAGGTAAGTAAAAAGGCCTTCTCTAGAAATAGAGATGAGAATACGAATTAGTATCCTAAGTAGTTAAGTTTAGAAAAGCAAAGATGGGTCACTGGAGGGGAGCCAATTAGTATAGTGAATTTTCAGAGCTCTGTAGGTCTTTCCTGGACATTGGGATTAACTCACTTATCTTGCTGAGTCACCCTTGACCCATCTGGGTCATGATCTGTACACACTGGTGACACAGATCTTTGGTGTACATCAGAATGCTAAAAAGCTTCCAAGACTACTAATGCTTCTGTTTCTTTCTTCCATTACTGTCCATTACTGTCCTTTCCTCTCCCACTGAATTCACTGGGCAGGACTAGGGATTGGTGGATTTAGGCTCCAAGGCAACTTCCAGACAATTGTTCTACCTTTCTTTCTTTCTTTCTTTCTCTTTTTTTTTTTTTTTTTTGAGAATTCTGCCACTATTGGTACTGCATTCTTCCAACCTTGAGCACTGTATCTTTGTAAGCAGGTCCATCTTGCTCTTAATTATAACTATTAAAATCATCCTTGGGCACCTGGGTGGTTGCATTCAGTTAGGCATCCAACTGTTGGTTTCAGTTCAGGTTATGATCTCGGGGTCATGGGATCGAGCCCCGTGTTGGGCTCCACACTGAGCATGGAGGCACCTTCAGAGTCTCTCTCCTTCTCCCTCTGCTTCTCCTACTTGTGCACAAGCACTTTCTCTCTCTCTCTCAAATAAATACATCTTAAGAAAAAAATACTTCTTGCCTTTATGGCATTCTGGGGTCATTGTTCCTTTATTTCCATAGGTCCAGTGATCTCTGTTTTTTTTCTCTCCATGAACCATCCTCAAGTGTGGCTGTATCTTAGATCTCATCATTGTCAGAACAGCCCCATTTAAAAGCTCTCAGAATGTGAAAATCACCTCTCAGAACATGACCTCCTTTACATTCATATTTCCATGCCATCATTCATGCTGGGCATTCTATTTATCCTCAGAGTAATTAAATCTCAGCAGCATAACGCTACAGATCTCTGTGGAGTTTCTCATTCACACAGATCCAATGTGGATCAGCAGGGTCTCCGTCTGGGGTCCAGGCTCCTTTAATTTGTGACATTGTCATCCTGCTCAGTGCATGGCTTTGAAGGTCTAATAGTGGTAGAATAGGATGGAGGAGATACAGTGACTTTTTCACTGACTCTTCCTGTAAGAGATGTATTTAATTTCTGCTTCAAGTCTGTTGAATTGAGCTTATCGCCTGGCCCTGAAAGGCTGTGGTGGAGGCTGAGAGATGCACAGAGCACTGGGGGTATTTGGTGGGCACTGACTGTCCCTGCTGCTTCCAGTATGCTTTCCAATCTCTTGAGGTCTTCCCTGAATGTCTTCCTTCCAGCTCCATGAACCTCCTTTATCATATGGAATCATGAGGCCCATCATGTCATGAAAATTCTGACTCTCTTTGGAGTCCATGAGAACTTTCTTTACAAATTTCCCTTTTATTTGCCTCATTGATCCCATATCCCATATCTATGGGCAGCTTCTACTGCACACCCTTTCTTCCTGCTTTTGTGGTTTGTCATGGATAATGTAATGAAATCATGTTATTCAATACAAGGAAGATTAATTCTATGCAGTTTCAGGTAGGTCGTAAAGTGCTCATTATTCATCTCTAGTTGACAACTTATTCCATGATGATTTTTAAAAAAATTTTTAAAAATATTTAAGAGATAAAGGAAGACAGAGAGAAAACATGAGTTGGGGGGTGGGGGAAGGAGCAGAGGGAGAGAGACAAGCAGACTCAGAGCTGAGCACAGAGCCTGACAGGGGTCTTGATCCCACAACCCCGAGGTCAGCACCGAGCCGAAATCAAGAGTTGGATGCTTAACCGACTGAGCCACCCAGGCACCCCTATTCTGTGATGGTTTAAATTTTCATTTTTCATGTCTTTAGGTTGCTATCTAATCCATAGCTCTTCAATTTCAGCATATGGATTAATATTCAGTGTTAATGAAAGCCAAAAAGTCTGTGGCCAGTTTGATGGAATATTCTTCAACTCTTCTATTCTCAACATGTTCTGTATCTTTGTTTATCTTTTCTTACTTTGTCCCTATCTTAAAATAAATATTCTTTCCTTGCTAAAACACATCCCTTCATTTGTTGTTTTGATGTCTTTACTAATCATATGGTGCCTTGTTGCCTTGTTTCATTCACATTCAGACTTTTCATTATTTAAACTTTTTCTTTCCAAAGACTTCTCTTAGCTGTACCACATGCTAAATGTTTTCTTAGTCCTTTTTTTTCCCCTAAACTTTTTACTACAATAGTCCCTTAAGCTACTGCTGTATCTCTCACCTATTTATTAGCATTAAACTGCATAATAGAGAAGTCTGTAGCTGGTACTTTTGCAAAATAGCTTTACCTCCAGGTGCCAACACTTCCTTTGTTTGAAATCTACACATTTAGATAGTTAATAATGGCCTCCTAATCACCAGATCCAATGGTGTTTCATCATTCTTAGTATAATTCAATCTTCAGTAAAGTTTAATATTTTTCATTACAGTTTTCTCTTGCCCTAGCTCTTGTCATACAATGTGTACATACATATCTCTTCTTTTGGTGATGAATTCTACTTACAGATTTTTGGTTGATCTAATTGTCTCCTTCCTTTCTCCTACTAAAACAATGCAGAAGACTCTGAACTCTCTCTCAGATAGAATGAAACTTTACAGAGTCATTATCCAAACTGGGCTGTATTTCAAACTATAGCTCTTATAGAGGATAGTACATAAAGTATCCAGTGTTCCACTGCCTGAAGCTAAATAGAAATTCCTGCCCTTTCTGGTTTTTATTTCTCTTAAACATGTGGTCTCCAGCTAATTCGTAACAGTCTGAGGAAAATCCCACCATTGCATCCTGGATCTTGTGACCTATGACCCACAAGGGAAACTTTGGATCCATGATGTTTTGATGTATGAAAACCAAATCCAAATAAAATAAAACTGAAGTGAAGAGCTATTATCTGAAGGTTAGCCATCAGCTAATCTAACTGGTTATCAGCTCAGACTTGTTGGAGAGAGATTTGTCATGGACCCAATGTCAAGTCTGTAGCATTGAAAGGAAATAGAGAATTGGCTGTTTGCTGAAATGTGATAACTAATCTGTATAATCCAAGAAGAACAAGTGGAAATGTTGGTTCTTTGTGATACTTGACAACTCCTCATAAGATTGGTTTGGCAATATTCATCTTCTTGAGGATTCTTATTTCTTTTCAGGCATCTTATCCGAGGTTTTGGTTGCTATCAGCAGGATCTTTTGTGAAATTACATTTTTCTTCATAATTCAGAATTTTGTTGGAATTTATCCATCTGTGGATTTATTTCCATTAATATTATTCAAAACAGATTGAATCTGTTTAATCTCTATTTTAAGGTGTTTAGCTTTGAGTTCCAGAAAATTTTCCTTAACTATGGATTTGATTACTCCTTTTCTTGCTAGTATTGAAATTGTGCATTTTTTCCACCCTTGGAAATAACTGTGATTTTAATGTTCCGTATCTATCATCTGTTTTCTCTGTCTTCTCAACAGTTTTGGTCCTTTTTCCTTTACCTCTTTATTGTGGAAGAGCTTATCAAGTTTGTCTTGAAGTTAGTGAAACTTTTTGCATGCCATTACTGCTTTTAAAAATCTACCATGGGGGGCGCCTGCGTGGCTCAGTTGGTTAAGCGACTGCCTTCGGCTCAGGTCATGATCCTGGAGTCGCAGGATTGAGTCCCGCATCGGGCTCCCTGCTCAGCAGGGAGTCTGCTTCTCCCTCTGACCCTCTTGGATCTCATGCTCTCTCTCTCTTTATCTCATTCTCTCTCTCAAATAAATAAATAAATAAAATCTTAAAAAAAAAATAAAAATCTACCATGGGAGCGCCTGGGTGGCTCAGTCGTTAAGCGGCTGCCTTTGGCTCAGGTCATGATCCCAGGGTCCTGGGATCGAGCTTGCGTTGGGCTCCTTGCTCCGCAGGAAGCCTGCTTCTCCCTCTCCCACTCCCCCTCTTGCCGTGTCTCTCTCTGTCAAATAAATAAATAAATAAAAACTTAAAAAAAATCTACCATGAAGATTTTGCCATTGTAATTTTTTTTTAAAGATTTTATTTATTTTTTTTTTGACAGAGAGAGAGGAAACACAAGCAGAGGGAGTGGGAGAGGGAGAAGCAGGCTTCCCGCCGAGCAGGGAGCCAGATGCGGGGCTTGATCCCAGGGTCCTGGGATCAGGACCTGAGCTGAAGGCAGATGCTTAACGACTGAGCCACCCAGGCGCCCCATTGTAATTTTAATTGTCATGCAGTCCTTCCCTGTATCTCCTGGGTTTTTTTGGCATGTGTTTGTTTTGTTTCAGCTTATTGCCTTTGTAACTAATTCTTTTTGTCTTTCTGTTTCGTCCCATCTTTTGATATTAGCCTGTTTGCTACTTATGTATTTTAACCTTTGCTTGATACAAGACACTTCTTGGATACAATGGAGGATTATCCTGTCTTTACCCAAACTGGGCTGTATTTTAAACTATAGCTCTTATAGAGGATAGTACATAAAGTACTATTTTTTTCGGAAGTATATTCTTTTCCCAAGTTTTCATGAGTTTTTACTTTCTCTTATTCTAAAATCTCCCTAGCCTTAGGTCCCATTTAGTAGTTTTCCATTTTATTCTTTCCTATCCTTAAATGGAGAGAAGCCATTCCCATTTAGTATTTGCAAACACATAAGGTGTGTATAATGCTCTTGGTTCTGTTCCCTGATAATGAAGAGAAAACTCCCAGCCCAGGATCCATAAAATAAAGTAGAGTTTCTAATTTGAGAGCCGCTTATTGGAATCATCAGAATTTTGGGTGGGTGGATGCTCTAGAGGTCATCAAATCCATCTCCTAGGTTCCTGGAACAGCTCTATCTAATTGACCTATGTATATCTATATATGTATCTCTCTAAAAACATGGATTCCAATGTGACTGGCTCCCTCCCAGGTGGCTGCTCCATCTCCCAACTCCCAGTCCTTCCCAGGGTTTGGTTCTAGGTCTGTCCAAGATCAGATGGAGATAAGGCCTGTGGTTTCTGGGGTAGCCCCTGTGGAACCTAATGTAGGGAGACTTGTCCTCACCAAGCCTGGAGGCGGTTGAAGGCTCCAAGCTTCCCACTCCCACCTACCGCAGACCACCGCCTGTGCCAATTTCCTGGTGGTTCAGAGGCCTCAGCAGCCTGTATTGAAGCCTCGGCTTTTGCGCAGGGTGCTCCTGGGAAAGGCCCCAGTGTCTTTAGGAATCATGGGGGATTTACCCACAGGATTACAGGCCTCATCATCCCAGCCTAACCAAGGTGTGAACCAGGCCTTAGACTAATATCCAAATACAAAGATTTCATTTATGCTAACAAAGCTTCTAGTATTTTAACAAATAATGACTTTTCATTTTCTACCACACTTATTAAAGCAAAACTACAATGACCTATGAAAAGATAGTCTATGTTAGTAAGTGGAACAGTTTATTTTATACCCCTATACATATCTATGTTGTGCATGTGTGTGTATATTTTGCTTTTCCTAACTAAAGATCCCTTAAAGTCCATTTAAACCAATATACTTGCCCATTTTTTAGAGGGAGAAAAGATTTAGGCTGGATTAGTAGCATAAAACTTGATTGTCTTGTGTTTATGTGAATGTCTTAGAGTTGTAGGAAGAGATTGTAATACTGGTGATATTGGTAATGGTTGATAAAAGCCTTTCTGAAGCCTAGTCAAATTGGATTAACTGCTAAAACCAGGTGTAGAGCACTAACTGTCAACTTTTTTTAGGAGGAATTTGAGGAGTACTGACTTTCTATGCCTAAAATGGAGGTAAGGTGAGGAGTGGCCTGCAGAGATCCATCACTGGGACAGGAAAAATCAGTGCCTTGGAATCAGTAGTGAGGCAGCTCATTTGCAGGTGGGAGCAGCTCATGTGCAGCCCATGAAATTGTTCTGATATGCTCGGGGATGTGCTTCTTGGAAAAAGGAGGGTGCCTCTCAGAATCCTTATCAGGACTGGCAGAGGCTTCTAGCATCTTGCAGATGGTCTGCTGGGGAAAGTGGTCTTCAGTTCATTCTTCTGTGACCACGAACAGTTGGGGCTGGATGCTGAATGAACTTGGCCCTGAGTCAGTCTGGCGATATAGTGGCTATAAATCTTCCCTTTTTGAGTAAGTCGGAGGGGGAGACGAACCATGAGAGACGATGGACTCTGAAAAACAAACTGAGGTTTCTAGAGGGGAGGGGGTTGGGGGGGTGGGTTAGCCTGGTGATGGGCATTAAAGAGGGCACGTTCTGCGTGGAGCACTGGGTGTTATGCACAAACAATGAATCATGGAACACTACATCAAAAACTAATGATGTATGGTGATTAACATAACAATAAAAAATTAAAAAAAAATCTTCCCTTTTTGTTTTTAGAAGCCAGTCCCTTACTTTCTCTATTTGCCAGCCTTCAGTGCCTGTGATTTTTAGGGCAGCTCCCAGTGCCCTCTCATGTCCTGAATTGGTGTGATGAAGATCAGTAAAGAAAACATAATGGAGAGATACAATAAAGCACTTGGATATCAAGATACTTTCCATGTTCCTGGGTCTTTCAAAGTTCTATGTAGTAAAGAACTTAAAAAATCTTATAAAAACATGACCCAAATACAAAACAAAACAAAGCAAAACAAAACACCAAAAAAACCATGCAAACAAATAAACAAACATAGCACAATAAAAACCAGACACCAACTTTCTTGCCATTTTATCCCCCGGAAAATACTTTTTTTTTAAGCTTCAGGTTACTCCAATAATTATACTAGTTAAATATTTAGCATGCTTCATTTGTGCTTTTAAAATATTATCTTTAATAGACAAGTGCACATATGTAAATATTTGTGTGTGTAGAGATAGAGATATACTAACTGTATTCTTAATATATCTCTTTCCTGTGTCACATTTTTAAGTTCAAGGCCTGAATATTATTCTAATTACCACCCCCCAACCCTTTCATTGTTATTCATATAAACAATAGACCAGCTATATAAGAAACTGAAAGAATGTAGCAGATACTGCTGATGAAGTGCAACAAACATTTCCACATCCCCCTTGTTGTGAACTGTTTAGGAAAGGGCATCTGGTATAATTGTGGCCAATATGAAATGAGAGGAAGTGTGCTAAGGTGCTTGAAGGAAGGGTTTTGTGGCTAATTAAGAGAGGACATAAGTAAGAGAAGCCTCATCTTCCACTTTTGGTCACTGTTGTGTTTGTTTGTGATGGTTGTAATCTTAGCAGCCATACTGTAACACTAAATGATACAAGCTGAAACTAAAGCCAGCATGCTGAAGATGGCAGAACAGCAAGATGGAAGGTGACTGGTCTTTGATGGCATCTTTGATTCACTGAATTGTTCAGTCCTGGATCTACCTTAGCTGAGGACTTGACACATAAAATCATGAAGTTTATTGGTTTATTAACTAGTTTAATTTAGATTTTTATTTTATGGAATTTGAAAGCATTCTAACTGGTTGGAAGAACAAAACTTAGTTGTTAAGCTATATGTGTGTGTTTCCAGATAATAAAAATCTTGTGGTAATTTTGTTTACAAAAGGTAGGTCATTGGGAAATTAAAATATGGAGTCCTGTGTGATGGTCACAATCTCTCCTCCCAAAATAGTTTATGTTACTAGTGGCACACACGTTAAGGAAAGTAATGATGCTTTTTATGTAGAATACAGCTGGGATTTTATAACCAATAGGAATCTGTGAACAAGACTAGAAAGAGAAGCAGCTCTTCTCCTTTCTAACCCCCCTACAGAAAACCAAATTTCTACCGCTGTCCAAGAAAAATAGGAAGCCCCAAGCTAAATATTACATGTGAACTTGCATGGTGCATATGGGAAAGTATTAGTATGTTTTGCTCTCTTTGATTTTGTGATCTACATAGCGATTTCTTCTTGGTATTTTTGCAGAGTAATGATCCTGTGTTTTAAGATGAAACATCATGTGAATGAATTTTGTGACACATTGTCACTTTGAGTTCACTGTGGTGGCTCACAAAGCTCCTGATGGAACTCAAGAATTTGTATCTAGTTTCTACATTTAGAGTAGAAACAGTGAGCACCACTCACCAGGGTTAATGGCCTACTCTCCAGAGTTCTTCTGAGATTCCAGCTTATCTGTAGGCAAAGAAAATGCTTGCTACTCAGTGATGTTTATGTGACTAAAAACTGAGAACGATTTTGGTATCTTAGAGAAGACTGAAACCCAGTTTGGATTTGCTTTCCATTACTTTTACTCTGCACCTGTATACTTTACCTAGGACGTCTAGGCAACCTTGAAAGGTAAAAGACATTTATGAGTGTGTGAATCATTAAATTATTTCTCAATTAAGTGTCACAAACTCCAGTGTCTTACTGTAGCCCTGTTCAAAGGACATTAATCAAGTTGTGTTATGGTAACCATGGAAGCCACTGTGTTAAATGCTGTCTTTCTGGTGATTAGATGGAATTGGGGCTCCAGGAGAGGTGACTTTTACCAAAAGACACCTGACTCCACTAGACCCACACATAGAGAAACCATGACTTAGACTCTCTAATAATCATTTGTCTATGTTCCTTCCTTCTTTGTAGATTTTGGGCAAATGACTTTTTAGAGGGACAGCAGGGGCTGTTAATACTAATACTAATAACATGCAAAATCAATGATATCAATAACTTATAAGGGAAATGATAACCACATGTGACTGTAATAATGACTAAGTGTAACTCAAACCCTAAATAGAGTTATAATTATGGATGTTTCCAACCGGTATGCAACTATCACTGTCTTTCCAAGAGGTACAAAATGCTGAAAACGTTACAGAATTACCAAAGACATGGACACATTAAAGATACTAAGGTATAAAGCACATTAGCCCTTTTACAGGCAGATTCTTTTTACACATGCTCAGTTCATCCTATTTATGATATTTAAAGATTGTTGAGTTGCATCACAATTTGTCTACCCTGGAAGACTGTGAGCATTTGTTGCAGGGACTGTTGTTTCTTCAAATCTGTAGTATCAGAACTCAGCAAGACATTAGGTAAATAGATACAAACTAAAATTAGGTGTGAGTTAATCAATGAAGAGTTGTGTGTCACTGTAGGAACTGCAAATGTTAGCTTGGAAAGAAATTTCGATTTTTCTTTAAGGCTATTTTGAGAGTTTTTGATAATTATATTACATTAAAGAAAGATTCTAGGACAGCTGTATGCTAGCAATATAGAACATCAGGAGGATATGTAAATTATATTATGTAAATGAGTTATTTCAATTTTTATTTAATTTGTACTCTTCATTTTCTGGGTTGTTAAATGTCTTATATACTGGTGCTTCTAATTTGTTTTCCTTTTAAAAGAATTTGCATGCTTCTAATGGAAAGGACCAAATTAAATAACACTGAACTCACATAATTACGTAAAAAGAATTTTGATTATGATAATGCCCTGTATGATGTGTATTTTCCAACACCATCAAGCTTTTCTCTGATTCTCAGAGGATACTGACTGGGTGTCCTACAATTTAACTCACTTCTGCCACTAGCTGGAGTTAGCATAAGATCCCACGGGTAAGGGCTCAGTACCATAAGGCTGCCCCCACTTAGTCACCAATTTCAAGTTCAGGCTGTATATAACCTGTGTTTCTGACTAGAAGTTTCCCATAATCCCCTCCTCACGTTTGATGAATTTGCTAGAGCAGCTCACAACAGTTAGAGAAATATTTACCAGTTTATTATAAAGAATATTACACACGGTACAGATGAACAGGTAGATGGAGAGGTACATTGGGTGGGGTCCAGCAGGGTCCTGAGCACAGGAGTTTCTGTATCCACAGAACTGAAGTTCACCACCCTCTTAGCATGTGAATGTGTTCATGAACCCCAAAGCTCTCAGCCTTGTCCTTTTTTTTTTTTTTTAAAGATTTATTTATTTTTAGGGAAGGAGGGAAGGGGAGAGAGAGGGGACAGAGGGAGAGGGAGAGAGAAACCCAAGCAGTCTTTGCTGAGCACAGAGCCTGATGTGGGGCTCAGTCTCACGACCCTAATGTCATGACCTGAGCTGAAATCAAGAGTCGGATGCTTAACCAACTGTGCCACCCAAGCACTCTCTTTTTGGCTTTTATGGAGGCTTTGTTACATAGGCATGATTGATTAAATCATTGGCCATTGGTGATTGGTTCAACCTCTAGCCTTCTCTCCTTCCTGGAGGTCAGCGTGTGGGACTGAAAGTCGCAACCATCTAATCATGTTTGGCTTCTCCTCATTCTTAGGAGCTTTCCAAGCAAGAGTCACCTCATTACTGTGAATTCAGGTGTGGTTGAAAGGGGCTTGTTAGGAATAACATAACACCTTCATTGCTCTTACCTGAAGAAACCCAACTGGTTTTAGGAGCTTTGTGCTGGAAACAAGGACAGATACCAAATATGTATTTCTTATAAATCACAATATCACAGCATGGTAGTGATAAGAAATGAGAACCTTATTGCCATGAAAGTGGATGTCACCAGAAATGAGTGTGGCTCAGTTTTTAGCCAAGCTCTTTCTACTTGGCTGAAGATTTTATGTTGAGCTGTGCCTCCCTTTAAGAAAAGTTCCTTTAAAATATGTATTTGTAAGAGACAATGCAAGTTGAAATCTTAAATTATTATAGTAACTAACATTTGAAATGGGCTTTAGAAAAAGTCTTTCAGATCAATTTCGTCTTGTCAGGCTTCAAATAGCCATGTGACATAGATAGGACTGTGACATTTCTCCCAGACAAGCTGTAAACGTAAAGAGTAGAGCTTAAACTGAGCATTTTGGCTAAATATACAAATTGTAAAATATGTCCACTTTCCCCTCAGAAGTGGTTATGTTCCTTGCAAGAGCTCTCTCTCTCTCTCTTTTTTTTTTTAAAGATTTATTTATTTTAGGGAGAGAGAGTGCACAAGCTGTCGGGGTAGGAGGAGAGGGAGAGAATCCCAAGCCGACTCTGTTCTTTTTTTTAAATTTTTTTATTGTTATGTTAATCACCATACATTACATCATTAGTTTTTGATGTAGTGTTCCATGATTCATTGTTTGTGCATAACACCCAGTGCTCCACGCAGAATGTGCCCTCTCTAATACCCATCACCAGGCTAACCCATCCCCCCACCTCCCTCCCCTCTAGAAACCTCAGTTTGTTTTTCAGAGTTCATCGTCTCTCATGGTATGTCTCCCCCTCTGACTTACTCCCCTTCATTCTTCCCCTCCTGCTATCTTCTTCTTTTTTCTTTTTTTTTTAACATATGTTGCATTATTTGTTTCAGAAGTACAGATCTGTGATTCAACAGTCTTGCACAATTCACAGTGCTCACCATAGCACATACCCTCCCCAGTGTCTATCACCCAGCCACCCCATCCCTCCCACCCTCACCACTCCAGCAACCCTCAGTTTGTTTCCTGAGATTAAGAATTCCTCATATCAGTGAGGTCATATGATACATGTCTTTCTCTGATTGACTTATTTCACTCAGAATAACACCCTCCAGTTCCATCCACGTCGTTGCAAATGGCAAGATCTCATTCCTTTTGATGGCTGTATAATATTCCATTGTGTATATATACGACATCTTCTTTATCCATTCATCTGTCTATGGACATCTTGGCTCTTTCCACAGTTTGGCTATTGTGGACATTGCAAGTAGACTCTGTTCTAAGGCAGACCCTGACGTGGGGCTCAATACCAGGACCCTGAGATCACAACCTGAGCCAAAACCAAGAGTTGGACACTCAACCGACCTTACCAACCAGGCGTCCCAAGCACTCTGTTTTTAAAAAGACACATATGTTGTGGAGTTTCTTGAAATAACAAGATCTCTTAAATTGCTTCTGAATCAGAGTTGTTTTGCCATGCTTTCTGAGAACTGAGACTACTACATTTTTTAAAAAAAAAGTTGTATTACCTCTTTTTTTTTAAATTTTATTTTAGTATGTTATGTTAATCACCATACATTACATCATTAGTTTTTGATGTAGTGTTCCATGATTCACTGTTTGCGTATAACACCCAGTGCTCCCCATTCAATACGTGCTCTCTTTAATACCCATCACCAGGCTAACCCAACCCCTCCCAGAATCCTCTAACAAACCCAGTTTCTTTTTCAGAGTCCGTAGTCTCTCATGGTTTGTCTCCCCCGCCAATTTCTGCCCCCTTCATTTTTCCCTTTTTAGTATCTTTTTTTTTTTTTTTAAACATATAGTGTATTACTTGTTTCAGAAGTACAGGTCTATGATTCAACAGTCTTAAAGAATTCACAGCGCTCACCATAATACATACCCTCCCCAATGTCTATCACCCAGCCACCCCATCCCTCCCATCCCCCACCACTCCAGCAACCCTCAGTTTGTTTCCTAAGATTAAGAATTCCTCATATCAGTGAGATCATATGATACATGTCTTTCTCTGATTGACTTATTTCATTTAGCATAATACCCTCTAGTTCCATCCATGTCGTCGCAAATGGCAAGATTTTGTTTTTTTTTTTTGATGGCTGCATAATATTCCAATGTATATATATACCACTTCTTCTTTATCCTTTCATCTATTGATGGACATCTTTTGTGGACATTGCTGCTATAAACATTGGGGTGCATGTGCCCCTTCAGGTCACTACATTTGTATCTTTGGGGTAAATACCCAGTAGTGCAATTGCTGGATCGTAGGGTAGCTCTATTTTCAACTTTTTGAGGAACCTCCATACTGTTTTCGAGAGTGGTTGCACCAGCTTGCATTCCCACCAACAGTGTAGGAGGGTTCCCCTTTCTCCACATCCCCGCCAACATCTGTCGTTCCCTGACTTGTTAATTTTAGCCATTCTGACTGGTGTGAGGTGGTATCTCATTGAGGTTTTGATTTGGATTTCCCTGATGCTGAGCGATGTTGCGTACTTTTTCATGTTTCTGTTGGCCATTTGGATGTCTTCTTTGGAAAAATGTCTGTTCATGTCTTCTGCCCATTTCTTGATTGGATTATTCGTTCTTTGGGTGTTGAGTTTGATAAGTTTTTTACAGATTTCGGGTACTAGCCCTTTATCTGATATGTCATTTGCAAATATTTTCTCCCATTCTGTCGGTTGTCTTTTGTTTTGTTGGCGGTTTCCTTTGCTGTGCAAAAGCTTTTTAACTTGATGAAGTCCTAATAGTTCATTTTGGCTCTTGCTTCCCATGCCTTTGGCGATGTTTCTAGGAAGAAGTTGCTGCGGCCGAGATTGAAGAGGTTGCTGCCTGTGTTCTCCTCTAGGATTCTGATGGACTCCTGTCTCACACTGAGGTCTTTCAACCATTTGGAGTCTATTTTTGTGTGTGGTATAAGGAAATGGTCCAGTTTCATTCTTCTGCATGTGGCTGTCCAGTTTTCCCAACACCATTTGTTGAAGAGACTATCTTTTTTCCACTGGACATTCCTTCCTGCTTTGTTGAAAATCCGTTGACCATAGACTTGAGGGTCCATTTCTGGGCTCTCTGTTCTGTTCCATTGATCTATGTGTCTGTTTTTTGTGCCAGTACCATACTGTCTTGATGATGACAGCTTTGTAATAGAGCTGAAAGTCCGGAATTGTGATGCCACCAGCTTTGCTTTTCTTTTTCAACATTCCTCTGGCTATTCGGGGTCTTTTCTGGTTCCATACAAATTTTAGGATTATTTGTTCCATTTCTTTGAAAAAAGTGGATGGTATTTTGACAGGGATTGCATTGAATATGTAGATTGCTCTAGGTAGCACTGACATCTTCACAATATTTTTTCTTCCAATCCATGAGGATGGAACGTTTTTCCATTTCTTTGCGTCTTTAGTTTTCTGAGTACAGATTCTTTGCCTCTTTGGTTAGATTTATTTCTACGTATCTTATGGTTTTGGGTGCAACTGTAAATGGGATCGACTCCTTCATTTGACTCTCTTCTGTCTTGTTGTTGGTGTATAGGAATGCCACTGATTTCTGTGCATTGATTTTATATCCTGCCACGTTACTGAATTCCTGTATGAGTTCTAGCAGTTTTGGGGTGGAGTCTTTTGGGTTTTACACATAAAGTATCATATCATCTGCAAAGAGTGAGAGTTTGACTTCTTCTTTGCCGATTTGAATGCCTTTTATTTCTTTTTGTAGTCTGATTGCTGTGGCTAGAACTTCTAGTACTATGTTGAATAGCCGTGGTGATAGTGGACATCCTTGCCATGTTCCTGACCTTAGGGAGAAAGCTCTCAGTTTTTCCCCCATTGAGAATGATATTTGCTGTGGGTTTTTCACAGATGGCTTTTATGATGTTGAGGTATGTACTCTCTATCTCTATACTCTGAAGAGTTTTGATCAAGAAAGGATGCTGTACTTTGTCAAATGCTTTTTCTGCATCTATTGAGAGGATCATATGGTTCTTGTTATTTTATTAATGTATTTTATCACATTGATTGATTTGCAGATGGTGAACCAGCCTTGTAGCCCAGGAATAAATCCCACTTGGTCGTGGTGAATAATCCTTTTAATGTACTGTTGGATCCTATTGGCTGGTATTTTGGTGAGAATTTTTGCATCCATGTTCATCAGGGATATTGGTCTGTAATTCTCTTTTGATGGAGCCTTTGTCTGATTTTGGGATCAAGGTAATACTGGAATGAGTTTGGAAGTTTTCCTTCCATTTCTGTTTTTTGGAACAGTTTCAGAAGAATAGGTATTAATTCTTCTTTAAATGTTTGGTAGAATTCCCCTGGGAGGCCGTCTGGCCCTGGGCTCTTGTTTGTTGGGAGATTTTTGATGACTGCTTCAATTTCCTTAGTGGTTATAGGTCTGTTCAGGTTTTCTATTTCTTCCTGGTTCAGTTTTGGTGGTTGATACATCTCTAGGGATGCATCCATTTCTTCCAGGTTATCTAATTTGCTGGCATAGAGTTGCTTGTAATATGTTCTTATAATTGTATTTCTTTGGTGTTGGTTGTGATCTCTCCTCTTTCATTCATGATTTTATTTATTTGGGTCATTTCTCTTTTCTTTTTGATAAGTCTGGCCAGGGGTTTATCAATCTTGTTAATTCTTTCAGAGAACCAGCTCCCAGTTTCATTGATCTGGTCTGCTGTTCTTTTGGTTTCTATTTCATTGATTTCTGCTCTGATCTTTATTATTTCTCTTCTCCTGCTGGGTTAGGCTTTATTTGCTGTTCTTTCCAGCTCCTTTAGGTGTAGGGTTAGGTTGTGTATTTGAGACCTTTCTTGTTCCTTGAGAAAGGCTTGTATTGCTTTATGCTTTTTTCTTAGGACTGCCTTTGCTGCATCCCAAAAGATTTTGAACAGTTGTGTTTTCATTTTCATTGGTTTCCATGAATTATTTTAATTCTTCTTTAATTTCCTGGTTGACCCATTGATTCTTTAGTAGGATGCTCTTTAGCCTCCATGTATTTGAGTTCTTTCTGAGTTTCCTCCTGTGATTGGGTACTAGTTTCAAAGCATTATCGTCCAAAAATATGCAGGGAATGATCCCAGTCTTTTGGTACCAATTGAGACCTGATTTGTGACCTAGGATGTGATCTATTCTGGAGAACGTTCCATGGGCACTAGAGAAGAATGTGTATTCCGTTGCTTTGGGATGGAATGTTCTGAATATGTCTGTGAAGTCCATTTGGTCCAGTGTGTCATTTAAAGTCTTTATTTCCTTGTTGATCTTTTGCTTAGATGATCTGTCCATTTCAGTGAGGGGAGTGTTAAAATCCCCTACTATTATTGTATTGTTTTCAATGTGTTTCTTTTATTTTGTTATTAATTGGCTTATAGAGTTGTCTTACTTCTTAACGAGTCCCAGATACCAAGAAAAAAGTATTTTGACCTTTTGCTCTGATGCCCTTCTGATGACATATGAAACTATAGAATTGAACATATTTTAGAAGTCATTAATGTTCAGTAAGCTGTACCAATGAATTCATATCTACAAATACGAAGAAATAGAAGAATAATTGTTACTGTCCCTTGTCTTCTAATGGATTCATGGCTTCTTGAAGGTAATAGTCATTATTAAAAAGGAATGCAATGTAAATATCTATAGTTCCATGTTTTCTGTTCATTTTGATTATATGATCCACATTCACAAAATATAAGTGGCTGGGCAGAGATGAATTGCTATTCGTTAAATCTTTTTTTAGGTAAAAGTACTTTTTTTCATAAAGACTAGTTCAGTGATGGAAAGATAACTTTGAATTAGGAGTCCCTAGAGCACACAGCATAGTTCGAGTTTTCATTCAGGTGTTAGGCAATGGGAGAGTTGTTTGTACTGAGCTATAGCTGGGGAATGCAAGCAATGTAATGTGAAGATCCAGAGGAGTAATTTGATGAGGTTAAAAATTTTCCATCATATTGGGATTACAGAGGTACATGTTGAAATAGGCACACTGACGTGAAATGCAGACTAGTTCAGCACAACATAGTGTTTAAAAGTGGCAGCTAGGGGTTAGAATATCTTGATTTGAATTTTGGCTCCACAGCTTTTATTTTGTTTGAATCCCAGCAAATTTCCTAAACTTCTCAGCCTCAGTTTACTAAATTGATAAATAGGGATAATAGTAGTACCTAAGGAATAAATGAGATAATGCTCATAAAATGCTTGGCACAATAAATAATAGCTATTACTATTGTTGTTATTAATATTAGCCAGGTACTTGAGTTTCAAATACGACACATTACATTTCCTTAATTAGGAGATCAACATAGATATAGGAAGTAATTATCCCTCTTCTATCATTTCTCCTACACTTTGTACTTCCATTTCACTCTAAACAAGAAACCACTGTTTGCTCTTGTGGTTCGGTGTAATGTAATACATATTAAGGATCCCATGATAAGTAAGTTTTAGAGCAATCAGTAAAATTTTACCAGGTAGTGAAACTGCAGCCTAATTTCAGTGGACATCATTTATCTAATAATCGGCCTTCAAAACCATTTGTAACTTAAGCTTGAATTCCACCAGATGTTCTATGTAATGATATATTTTTTCTTCAGAATTAGGTATTGCCCATGTACTTGGGACATACCAGTTTCCCTCTGCCTTCCTTAATCACAACAAGCCTATGGGATATGAAATCATAGTATGATCAGGGTTGCCCAGATGTTCTGGAATCTGTTACTCAGCATTTACTATGGAAAAAAAAATAAGGCTATTGACTTTCAAAAAATGCAAACTCCTTTTCTCAAGCTAAGCAAAATGAAAAGGGGAGCAAACCATTTACTAGTTAAAGGAGAGAAGAGCAGAACGTGGCTCACCGCACTTAGGAAATGGAGTAGTAAGAAATGCTGAAGTGAAAAGATAGGTCTCATTTTCAGACTTTGAGAGTTATACTTTGAGGAAATTTCTGCACAGATTGCCTTACAAGTTATATTTTGACTCAAAAATAGGTTTTGTACTTGCTCCAAGTCCTTTTTCTTTTGCATTGCTTTTGGTGCATCTGCCTTATATAACTGTCATGAATTTTAGGAGATTTTTGCCAACATTAATTCATCCTCAGTTTATCTTCAGCACAGCAGGCAGCCAATCCTGTTAAAACATCAGTGATACTATGCCACTGGTGTGCTTGCATGCTTTGAAGGCTCTCCATCTCCTTCAATATAAAAGCCCAATGTCTGATAATATCCTTGTAATCTGGTCTCTCAGCACCTTATCACCCACTTTTCAACCTCTCTTTCACTTGACTCCAGCTGCACTTTTCCTCACTGTTCCATGAGCCCCCAGGCATGCTCTTAGTTTTTACCTTAGCTCCTCCATCTTCTTGGAATACTCTTCCCCAAGATACTTGCTTTTGCTCATTTACATCTTTCTCTTCTCAGGGAAGAATACTCTGAATACTCTATATAAAAACACAGTCTCTTCCCTTAACATTCCCTAATCCTAGCCTGCTTTACTATTATTTTTTTAATATATCACTTGTCACCATTTAGCATACTATATATTTTATGTTTACTTTTCCTGTCACCCTCTGAAATATAAGTGCCAAGATGGCTGGGATTTTTATCTGTTTTGTTCCCCACTGCATCTTTACCACCTACAATACCTCATATTAGGCACTCAATAAATATTTGTAGATTTAATTGATGAAGTAATCACTTGCTCAGCCAAGAGGTTTCAGGGAAATGTGTTTTTCTTCCAAATTGCCTATTGAACAAAAAGTGGAATATGGGAGTAATTCTTTAGGCTTGTGATGGATAAAAGTAGTTGTCTGTCCCCAGTGGTTCATTGTTAATGGGTCGATATTCCTCTCCAATCTGAAATACTTTTATATGAATGGTAGAGATTAAATGACCTTTTAGCTTTGTGGCTGCTCATTGCTGCTGAGAAAGTAAATAAAATTCACTTCAGAATATTGCATTTCCCATTAGAGTTTATTTTTTTCTCTCCCTTGTTACCCTCCTTTTATTTTGCACAGCAAGTTTATACTAATCACTCTTGGAATAAGTGGCTAGTTAGAGATGCTCTTAGAAGGCATTGCAAATAATTCTTCTCCTTTTCCACCCTTAAGATTTACTTCTCTGTTTTGAAGAGAGGGTCTGAAAGTTGATGAGATCTCCAAGGAACCAGTTGGAAGGTGGACAAGAATAATACTCCCAAATCTCAGAACCCAGGCACTGTCAGGCCCACTTTCAGAGGAGGGAGGATGGGAGGTATCATTCGAGGTACCTTGTCCACGGTTGGAAGATTGTCGGGAAGCTCCTGATGAATGAGATGCTAGACTTCATCTCTTGCATTTCATCCTCGGGCCATGCTGCAGAACCCAGCCACATCTGTGCCTGATGGGAAGCAGATGTTTAACTTTGCAGTGAGAAAGCATTCAGAACTATGGAATTGAGGACCCAGACACCCTTTTTCTTTTGTTCCCTCTCAAAAAACAAATCGGGGAGGGGAAATTACACCAAGTAATGATCCTGCAAGAGGACTTAACTACAACAGGTTGAAACCAATCCCATGTTTTAAGGATTTGTGTAATTCAAAAAGAAAAAGAAAGGCAATATGCTTTAAAGTTAAGGTCAGCCAATTGGATAGTTTTGAGCATTTTTTTAAATATCAAGTTCTATTACTGCTGTTTCCATAATATTTCTTTGTCTCTGTCTCCTCATGTTAATTCTTGTTGTCACTTAGATTCTCTTGACCTCTTTTCTGTAGTTTTGCTCTAGCTTTCTAACTTGCTTTCTCACCTCGTCTTCCCTATTACAAACCATCCTATTCTTCCCTGCTAAATTAATTCCTTAAATCTTAGGTCTGATCATGTTACTGTATTCCTCAAAAGCTTTCAGTGGCTTCCTGTTGTCTACTGGATAAAGTCCATATCCCTCATTCTTGAATTTACATCCTTTGTCATTTAGGTGCAAGCTGTAGTAGTTTGGCCAATCTCTCCCTATATTCGTAATGCTCCAGGTGAATATGAGTATTTTTCTGCCACTGTGGGTTTTTATTTTTTATTTTTTGTTTGTTTGCAAATTCCCTTGGGTTTCTTTACTCTGTGTTTTTGGTCATGATTATCACTTCATATGATATGATAGACCCTCTCTATTAGTTTGCTAGGACTGCAGTAACAAAATACCACAGACTGGGTGGCTTAAACAACAGAAATTTCTTTCTCACAGTTCTGAAGGCTGGAAGTCCAAGATCTATATGCTATCAGGTTTGGTTCCTGGTGAGACCTCTCTCCTTGGCTTGAAGATGGCTGCCTTCTCTCAGTGCCCTGGTCTCTCCTCTGTGCACCGTTCATCATATGGATTAGAGCCCTACCCTAAAGGCCTCCTTTTAACTCCGTCACCTCCTTAAAGATCTTAAATACAAACATGGTTGTATTCTGAAGTACTGGGGGTTGGGACCTCAACATACGAATTTTGGGGGACACAATTCAGGCCATAACAACCTTTCTAATACATTCATAAGCAAATCCTAACTGTAGAGAAAAAATGAACTTTCTTCTATCATGTCTCTGTACTTTTAGCTATCAATACCTTTGTTTTCCCTTCTCTTCATCTCATTAGGACATGTTGTTTCTTCCATATATTAAAGCATTTGCTATATAACTTCTTTTCTTCAATTTTTTCCAGTTTTATTGAAGTATGATTGGCAAATAAAAATGTATGTATTTAAGGTGTACAGTATCTGTTTATAAATTTATAAATATATGTAGAGAGAAATGATTACTATAATTGATCTAATTCACATATCCACCACCTCACAGAGTTACCTTTTTTTGTGGGTGTGGTGAAAATTCTTGATAATGCATGACAAGAGTGGACTAAGCCTGCTGATTTTCACCATAGGAAATACAAATGAAACCCTTAGCACATGACTTTGTAGATGGCAAATCCAGTAAATAGGATTATTATGAATATTGATTTTGTTCACATTTGTTGAACTCCCTACCCTGTTCATTGGTACACCAAATAGTGCATCTATATCACTTTGCAATCCAGTATGTTCAAAGAGTGAATGAATGGCCCCTGCTTCGAAGGAATTTGTGATTCTTCAGGAAAGAATATATACAGGCATTAAGAGGTAATGACCTATATCAAAGGAGGGCATTTAATCAAGAGAGAATGTGCTGGTGAGTCAGAGTAATTGCAAAATGGATTTCCCTTTCATGTTAATTCTCATTCATTGTTAGCTTACCAGTCAGGAAGGGATGAGAATGGGTTTGTGTATTTGTCTCTTGTTGAATTGCACTAAAATATATGTAAGAGTTGCGATTCACTGTTATCTGTGGTAAGCAAAATTCGATTAAAGCAATCGCTGACGACCCATTAAACCGAGGTAAGTATGCCACTGTTCATTTGAGAGGAGTAATAGTAGTAAACGAAGAGGGAAAAGAAAAAGGAAGAAGGAGAAGAGGGAAAGGAGAGGGAGAAAAAACAACAGGAACAATAGAAGCTGTCCGCCACCAAGTGCCAAATGTGTGGCAAGCATTTTATAAGGAATTTTCTAAATAATACCTTATTTTAACTTTTAACATAACATCTTGAGTTAAAGATTGTTTCCAGTTTTACAGATGATGAAACTGAGATACTCTAAGATAAAATCAGTTGCTTAAATTTACACAAATAAGTAACTGAACTAGGTAGGATTAGAAGCTATGGTGCCCAAATACAGATTCCATCTTCTCTTCTCATACTGCCTCACAAAATAAAATTTATCAGCAATCCTAGATTAAATAAGTGAAACTTCTTAAAGCCTATAATATGATAATGCGCACTGTGAATCTCCAGTAGGAAGTTATAGTAGATACTGCTTCCTGAAAATATTTGCTCGCTAGTATTTTGTCTCTAGGAACATATTTCAGGAATCCTGTTAGGAAATGCTTTTCTTGGGCATCAGCACTATCTTGGAATTACAATGTATTATTTGTATCTGGTTTTATGGTCTCTTTTTCTTTAAAACTGTTTGTGGCATGTAACTTGTCAAATTAACTTTAAATTTCAACATATGAATATATGTTTGGTGGAGTCTTTCTCTTCCCCCCTTTGGAAAATTGCTGAGGTATCAAACCACCAAGTATTTCTTTTAAGGTAGTATTCTTGGTGCTATGATTGACCTTAAGATATCTAAGGTGCATTGGTAAGGACTTGCAGAGAAATAAAGTTTAGTATAAGCTCTTACCCAATAAGTATTCCTATTTTATAAGCACTTTTTTATCAGATTTGTAAAATAGAGGAGTTCTTAAAGGTCTTACCGTCTAAAGCAGTGTTAGAGAGTATATTCAAATTTTTCTAGATTTTATAGTTCAATTGAATCTAGCAAGTTATGGAATATTTGCTGTATATAGAATATTGTAAAGTCCAAGGGATATTAGAATAATATGGGATCCCTGTTCTCAGAATCTCAAAGCCTGATATATGTATAGAATTTCCTGTAAGAGATATCAGATGAGAATAGGTTAAATATAACAAGAAAGACCTGGAAAGAACCTCTTATCTCCTTGGTAGCTAACTCTTCAACAGCCGAACTCCCCCTGATGGAGGTAGTCTACCAAACTGCCTAGGAAAGCCAAGGGTGTGTTTCTTTACAATAAAGTCTCAGAGGGTAAGAAAGTCTTGAACCAGCATCTCCAAACGAATGAGATTTTCAAGGCATAGTAAGATTGGTGAAGGGTATGGGCTGCCATGGTACTGGTGTTTATATTGCATGGCAAATAGCTGTCTCAGTTCTACATGACTTAGAATCCTAAACTGTTATGGGGAAAAAGACATTTTCAACATTCTTTTTTCAAATCCCACACATTAAAAAAAAAGCACAAATCCAAGACACATACACCCTGCTGGGAATCCATCCCCCATGTGTGGGCGCTGACTACTCTGTCTGGAATTTGCTTGTGTGTAGGAAGCATGAAGTATATTAGTTTTTGGAAATTTGATACCAGACATGGACAGGTAAGGAAACACCAGTCAAGTTAACTTTATAAAGAAGTTACTTTGTGAGTGTTTGGGAAAGCTAAGGACATTTTTGAAAATAATTTCAGGTACTTAAAATGAGAGTAAAGCTTGTCCTGTTTGATTTCTCTTATCTTCATGTCTCAAGAAACCCATAAGCATGTCTATAAATTTTAGAATGGAATAAGCACAGGATTCTAACCTTCCCTGTGAATGTCAGAAAAGAAGAATTGTGTGGGTTATGTGTGTGTGTATGTTTGAAGTTTATTGTTAGAATAGCCAATGTAGATCAGAATATCTGCATTCTAATTCCTGATTTGCTGTGCACTCTTGGAGAAGTTACTTATACTATACATACCTACATTTCTCTATTTGTAAAATAGGAGCAAAAATACCCATCATGATCTGTGTTATAGAGAATAGAACATAGAAGTCAAAATGACAAGCTTGGGCCAAAAGTATAGGAATTTAAATATGAATTTTATGAACTAATTAAAAGTACATTCATGGGCAAGAAGTGGAAAAAACCACAGGAAGGGAAAACATGAATATTTAGAGTGGTAATATTTGGATTATTTTTACTTCTTTTTAAAAACTTCATTATAGATTTTTATTCTGTTTGAGAGATATAAATGATACTGGGGAATTCTGCTTCCAGCAAGACTGCATAGCTCCTGCCAGACCAATACTCTCACAAGTAAAAATAATGAATTCTGGACAAAATACAAAATGCAAATATATGAAGGCACTAAAGAGTAAGCAAAGGCAGGCAGAGAGTGAAAGGAAGTTGATGTTGGAAAGATGGTAACAGCTTGGTTTCCCATTGTTCAGAGCTTTTAGCCTGAGGGCAGGCCCCAATCTGTCTGCATTAGGTAGACAGCTGAAGCTCAGATACAAAATCTTAGTCATATTAGCTTGGAAAGCGAGAGGAGTCTTTGGTGATCATAGTATCTGGAAAGTAGGAGAGGAGAATCCCAGAAAGGGGAAGCTTTAAATTCTTTACTTAAACTCTTCCCAAATCTCTGGTTGACTCTTGAGCCATACTTGCTCAGGGAAGACCCCAAGTAGCCTAAGGTAAAAAAAAAAAAAAATGTATTTCAGAGTTTGAAGTTTGAATTCAGTCAAGTATTACCTGCTTTAATTTTTTTTTTTTTTTAACCCTAGCTTGGCCTATCCCTGGTCCCAAAAGGAGTTGAGTTTGTGTCATGATGGGGAAGGCGGTGAAGGGGGAGGGAGAAAAATCCATTATGTCCCACAATATTTTGCTATAATAATTAATACTTGCATTTTTTAAAGTCTCTATGCTTTAGGGCAACGTAACTGAACCCAAAGTCCCTGTTAACATATTTTCAATATCCAAGACACAAACCAAAATTACTTTATGTATAAAAGAAACAGGGAAACATAAGCCCTTCCCAAGGGGGACAAAAAAAAAAGTCAGTGGAGACTGGTCCCAAGGTGGTTCAGAAGTGGAATAATCAGACAAGATTTTTTTTTTTTTTTTAAGATTTTATTTATTTGAGGCTCCTGGGTGGCTCAGTTGTTAAGTGTCTGCCTTTGGCTCAGGTCATGATCCCAGGGTCCTGGGATCAAGCCCCACATCAGGCTCCCTGCTCGGCAGGAAGCCTGCTTCTCCCTCTCCTGTTTCCCCTTGCTTGTGTTCCCTCTCTCACTGTCTCTCTGTCAAATAAATAAATAAAATCTTTAAAAAATAATTTGTTTATTTCCAGAGAGAGAGTGAAAGAATGAGAGAGTATAAGTAGGGGTGTTGTGGAAAATAATCAGACCGGCGAGAGACCAAGTGACACTCAGAGAAGTAGGAGAACTCAGATTTATTTTACTCCAGCAGACCCAGATGAGCTCGTGCTCGAAGTTCTGGGTCCCTGACAACGGGGTTATAGGGCTTTTATAGGGGACTGCAGGCAGTCAGGTTCCAAGGGCTATGCTGACTGCTGGTAGGTGGGGTTAAACTGGGGGCGCAGGGGCTGCTTTAGGTGGGGACAGTAGGGCAGAGAACCTGTGGCAGGAAGCCTGTTTACAGAAGCAGAAACGGCTGGTTATCTCTTGCACCCAGTAGGGCTTCTGGTTATCTCTAGCTTATTGTTAGTAACTTTCCATCTTCTGGGGCCTCCTGGCCTGGGCCTGCTCTGGGTAATTTTCCTCTTCAGGGGGAGTGGCAGGCAGAGGGAGAAGCAGGCTCCCCACTGAGCAAGGAGCCTGACTCAGGACTCCATCCCAGGACCCTGGGATCATGACCTGAGCCGAAGGCAGACGTTTAACCAACAGAGCCATCCAGGCACCCCAGACAAGAATTTTTAAGTGGCTATTACACTTTTGGTCAAGGACTTAAAGGAAAACATGCTCATAGTGAAAAAGGAGATAGCAAATCTTAGAAGAAAAACTATTCCAAATCGAAGGCCTAGATAAAAAGAAAATACTGATAATAGAAGAGCAAAAACTTATAAATATCACAGGTTTCTTCATCAAGAAACTGTGAAGTTAAAATATTTTAATATATATTTGGGAATGTTTACAGAAGTTGAGTACTCAATAATGTGAAATGCCTACTGCCAGAAAATATGCAGCAGTAGAGAAAGAGAAGAGTTAAGTGATAGAACAAAGTTAGAGGAAGCAATACTACTAATAACAATCAAACATTTATTGTTTGTTACATTCCATGCCCCATGCTAAGTCCTTGACTTACCCAATTATCCATTATTTAATTTAACCTGTTTTGGTACTGTTGTTGTTCTCAGAATGCAGGTTAAAAAAAACCCTGAGGCTTAGAAAATTTAGGTGTCTTGCCTGTGGTTCCGTAGCCAGGAGGAAGTTGATTCTTTTAATTCTCACACTCTGAGGCAACAGCTCGGTTAGAAAACAAACCAGAAACCTAAAGAGCAGGGATAGATAGTCTTCTTGTTTATAGGACTGTGCTTATAGATTGTGTCTGCAAAGGTGAGGAGGTAGTTGCTGGAGAGGGTATGCTAAAATATTGAATGGGCCTAGTTTCCAAAAAAATTCCTCTTCCCCCTTAGGCTTTTGCCACAAATTTCTCTAATTGTCAGAGGCAGATTGTATCATTTCATCATTAGAGGCAAGAGTGAAAAACAAATATTCCTGAAAGAAAAAATCATCTGACTTTAAACAGTGTAAAGATAGACGTTAAAGTTGCTCTTTTTCCTTGGATAGATTACATTAATAACTTATTTTTTGAGGATTTATTCTATGCCATACACACTGCTAGGTGATTTATATATATGATGTATTTTACTTATCGTATCCTTATGGAGTATGCTCTGTTACCCTAGTTTACAAAAATAAAAAACAGGCTTAATGAGTTAAATAGCATGCCCAGTATCATGGTTTGTAAACAGCAGAAGTGAATAGCATGCCCAGTATCATGGTTTGTAAACAGCAGAAGTGAATTAAAAAATTGAGCCTGATTGACTCCAGATCTTGATTTCTCAAACTCTACCAAATTTAGACACCAGTGCCTAAATTTGAAGGAGACAGAGAAGATGAAGGAGGAGGGAAGCTAGGGCACAGCAAAAAGACTGGTGACACTGGAGACGGACTTTTCTGTTTGATAATATTTACCAAGGCTGTATTGTGAGTGACATAGGTTCACACGTGAAGGGCCCTGAAGAGAAAAAGGTGTAGAAAGACCTTAAAGTGTTATGATTAATGCCTGACTAGTGGGAGCTTTCTCCCACTTCCACTTCCAGTCAATCATGAAGTACTTCCAGTTCTTTCTCCTTGAGGTTCCCAAGTACGTCTCTTCATATTCACTTCTGTTACCATAATCCAGGCTACCAGTATCACTCACTTTCCAATTCTTGCCTCTCTCCAAATTATTCTCTTCATTAGCAAAGGGTTCTCTTTCTAAAGCAAAAATCCTTTAACATTTCAATGACTTCCCAAATTCTTCATGTTAAAGTCTGAGCTTGTTTCCATTATTTATTGAATCAATTCATCTTTTAATGTTGGACTTTTTTTTTTAAGATTTTATTTATTTATTTGACAGAGAGAGAGACAGCGGTAGAGGGAAGAACACAAGCAAGGGGAGTGGGAGAGGGAGAAGCGATGCGGGGCTTGATCCCAGGACCCTGGGATCATGACCTGAGCAGAAGGCAGATGCTTAATGACTGAGCCACCCAGGTACCCCTAATGTTGGACTTTTATTCTAAATTTTTATTACAACAAACAACCCCTTGATGAACATTTTTATATATCTTTATGTAAATCCAAAACTGTTTTATCACAGGGCCAAAAGTCATGATCATTATTTGAGCCTATGTCTGATTTTGAGGATTCAGTCATTATCCTGGATACTGGCCGGGGATCTAAGGCTGATCCATTATGGTCACAGTCATAGTCACAGTTTTCTTCCCAAGACACACATTATGGCATGCCAGTCAACAAGGATGAAATACTAAGAAGGCAAGAACAGTAAATCAGTACTTCATGCTGTAGAGGCCTATTCATTCTTATCTCTACTATCATATTGATATTGGAAGGATATGGAGAATGAAGTAGCAAACACAGTGAAGGTTTACCAGCCATGCTTTACCCTCAAGGAAGGCATCTAGGAAGACCTCAAGGAACACTGTGAGGAAAGTATTTTGAAATAGAGGGGTAATGGAAGCTAAGAGGAGCTATGGAATGTGGAAGTACAGTCGGGTGTAGAAGAAAGAAGGGACAGGTCAAATGCATTTCAGTAATGCTAAGCATCTACTCAGGCTAGAAATGGTGCATTGGAAGACAGCCCCTAGGAAGACAGATTCATAACAGAAGGCAGAGAGAAAGATATCACCTCCATTTTCTGAAAATGATTTTTCAGAAAATCATCCCTATCACTTCAGTTTCTCTTTATCAAGCATCTTTCTCAAAAGGGGAGAAATTAATAGAAGCAAAATATATCAGAAATATATGCATGGCATTCAAGGAAAACAATCAAGATGGTTTGAAATAATTAGTAGAACAAAAATAAGTGATTTTGAGAAACCAATCAGAAGTTAGATATGCTAGGTGTTAGTGATATTGAGAATAGGAAAGAAAGAAATCTAGAGACAGCCTACATGAAAGTAAAAGTGGAAAGAAAACAGAAAATCTGAGATTTAAAGAAACGTGCATATATATTAGCAGAAAAGATTGAAGATGTAGTCTTTTTTTTTTTAAGATTTTATTTTATTTTAAGTAATCTCTACACCCAATGTGGGGCTTGAACTTACAACCCCAAGATCAAGAGTTGCAGGTTCTACTGACTGAGCCAGCCAGGAGCCCCGTGGAATTACACTTACTACTCTTTTTTTTTAATTTTTTATTGTTATGTTAATCACCATACATTACATCATTAGTTTTTAATGTAGTGTTCCATGATTCATTGTTTGTGCATAATACCCGGTGCTCCACGCGGAACGTGCCCTCTTTAATACCCATCACCAGGCTAACCCATCCCCCCCCCCCCCCCCCCCCTAGCACCCCCAGTTTGTTTCTCAGAGTCCATCGTCTTTCATGGTTCGTCTCCCCCTCCGATTTCCCCCCCTTCATTCTTCCCCTCTGAAGATGTATTCTTAACTCCACTTCATCTTCTTTGGTCATCTTGTCTTTCCCTTCCCACAAGTGTTAAACTTGTAAACTCATGTTTTGAAATTATAGATAATATATATTCTTCTCAATAATATAGAGAAGAGAATAAGATAAGTTTACCTAAGCTGAGGTTATTGGGGAAGATTTGAAGATTGAGAAGCAAAACCAACTGAGCTCATCTCTTCGAGAACATCTCTATGCTTCAAGGCTTTAATGATGCATCTTCCCTCTTGAGTAGATGAGTTCACTGCTAAACTCAGTAAGAGACTTGCAAATCTTTAAATAAGCAGTTGGCTGAGAAATGTATTCAAGTTTATGAAAAAGGGCATATTGGTTTGCAGAAGGGTAAGGAGAAACACCTAACCAATATTGAACACCAAATATGAAACATTTATGGGCATATAAAGTAGAGCAGCAGTAGGTGGCAGAATGATGCATGAGACCCAAGCAGCAACGAAAGGAAGATGGCGTGCTGCTTACTTACTTTAAGAGAAATGGGGAAATAGCTGCAAGAAGGAAAGTGGCCAGATCACCCAGGGAGCATGGACCAAGACCAGACCAAGTCTCCTCTAGGAGACAAGGAAGCTTGTGTTCGAGAGTCGGGGAACTGTGTGGGCAGGACTCAGGAATATGTACTTTTTCCATGTTTCCAAAAGAGTATAGAGAGAATATTAGGAGAATAAGCTCCAGTGGCCTGAAGTCATAGAGTTTGTCTGTTTTCCTTTGTAGAATAGGTCCAGACCCATCCTGGGACTCAGAGAACTCTTTCTGGACAGTCTCTTCCCTCTCACCACTATCCATCATCCCCCATCCAGCAGTTTGTAAGTTCTACCCACTTTCCTTCTTTAAAATATTTTAATCCACTCAGTAGTATTATTGGTCTAGTTCAAGCTCTTATTTATCACTCCTATTGATGCAATATATATCGTGCTGCAGTCAGACTAATCTTTTAGACAAGGGAAATCAAATTATATCTTATTGGCCCCCTGCTTAAATTTCTCCAACGATTTTCCATTGTTTTCAGGATCATGTTTCACATTATGACATACAAGGTCTATTATGATATAGTCCATACATAGTTCCATTTCCACTGAGCACCAAACCTTGCCAAATACACACCCATACACATGTGTTTCCATACATGTATACCCACACATGCACACATGGTCCCTACCCTATTGGACTACTGAGCTACTTGCTGGTCTCCAAATAGACTATGATTCATCTTGTTATTGCACATGCTGCTTTGGCCAGGAAAGCTGTTAGCGCTCTTTTCCACTCCTTGAAATCCAAGCTTCAGTGTAACCTCTTCCTGGAAGGTTCCTCACAGCATAGTATCAGGTGATTATCTCTGTCTCAGGGCTGGTCATAATCTATTAAAAATTAGATGTTACTTCATCCATCCTCCACCATGTGGCTTGAGTGTGTGGAGAGCAGAGATCTCTCTCTACAGATCTTCAGTGACTGTTACATAAATGGGTGAATCAAAAACAGCTCAAAGAAAAACATTTTTCTTACAAATTTTATACAGTTTTATGTACGAGCCTGAGTTGGACCTTACAGTGGGGTAGAGGAGGGGAAATGTGTAAAGAACATTATTGGGATCATTGATAACATTTTTAAAAAAGATTTTATTTATTGGAGAGAGAGGGCATGAGTGTGAGAGCACAAGGGAGCAGGGGGAGGGGCAGAGGGAGAAGCAGACTCCCTGCTGAGCACGGAGCCCGCTGTGACTTGGGGCTCAATCCAGGACCCTGGGATCATGATCTGAGCTGAAGGCAGATGCTTAACTGGCGGAGCCACTCGGGTGTCCTGAGATAGCATTTGTAATATAGACTGTGGATTAGATGTTAGCATTGTATCAGTGCTAAAATGCATTTTGATAATTTTGTAGCTATGTAAGAGAATGTCCTTGTTCCTAAGAAATACGCAAAGATATACTGTATAATAAAGTGGTGTGATGCCTCCAACTTATTCTCAGAGGTTCGTTAAAAATGTATAGACATACAGAGAGAAATTGCTGCTTTTGCTATTGGAATTTAGTTATATCTGGGTTCATTTAGTTGCCTGTAATGTTTTCATTTCTCTTTAGTCTCTTCATCTACAGTTTAATGGTCCTGAGGACATGAGCCCTTTTTGGATGTTCCCACAGTGCTCTGATGAGCAGAATGTAAGATCCACTGTTGAGAAACCACTGATACACAACAAGGTTCAGTTGAGTGGGTGAGCTGCAGTTTATTACACTGGAAAAAAGAAAGGACAGAGATCCAAGTAGAGGTCCTCAACTCTGCTGTTCATTAAGCAGCTATATGACCAGGGGCTCGTCATTAAGTCCCTCTTGCTATTGTCATAGCTTATGAAAAGAAGGTTGGACTATATGACTTCTAAGATTCCTGTTAGTCCTAAAGCTATATGCCTAAATATACAGTGCTTAGAAAGATAACAACCCAAGACTCATTCATAATGCAGTATGAAAATAAATCAAAAGGAAACAAAGACATGAATAATTAGCCAAGGCAGACAGGTGCAGATAATATTCTATTGTTGCCTAGGATGGAAGGGATGTCCTTTCAAAGAGGAAGCATTACAACCAGTCCATGAAAGTTCTAAGAAATCATAGATGAAAGAAAGAACAGTGATGGAAATGGAATGCAATGACTATCAGAAAGAAATCAGACAAACTGTCATATATTCATACAGGGAGTACTATACAGTTATAATGAAAAACTCAAGGCTACATGTGACATATTGATGAGGCTCAAAAGAATGTTTTACAAAGGGGCACCTGGGTGGCTTAGTCGATTAAGCATCGGATTCTTTCAGCTCAGGTCATGATCTCAGGGTCATGGTCTCAGGGTCATGAGATTGAGCCCCACATCAGGATCCATGCTGGGTGTGGAGCCTGCTTAAGATTCTTTCCCTCTCCCTCTCCCTCTCTCTCTCTCTCTCTCTCTCTCTCTGTCCGCTCCCCCGCCAAAAGAATATTTTTACATAAACAACCAATGAAACAAGTTGCATATGGTTATGTACTGTATCATACTATTTAAAAATACTATATAATACTGTGTACTATATATATAAAGGAATAATAATAAATACCAAATTTTAGGCATTAGTGACCTCAGGAAGAAGAGATCATTAATAAAACGGAGATGTGTAATAATTTTAGAGACTTTTGGACAAGAAGCATCAATTTTAGAATAATTGCTTAAAAGAAATTTGGACCAATTCAAAAAATACTAAGATTTGACAATAATTGTAAGTAAAGACAAAATGTTTCTTAGATTATTCACTATAACTTTCTGTGTATCTTGAATATTTCAAAATGAAAGATCATATCTAAAAACAAGAGAGAGGGTAAAAGTAGAAGGTGAAGTTGTCTCAAAGTATTAGGGGTAAAAAAAATTGGAGAAAGGAACTAAAGAGAGTGATAAGAAAATAAAACATCATAATACAAGAAGTGCTTTTTGCAAATTTGCTCAAATAACCATGGTTGTAGAACCCATTTGCATTCTGAAGGCAGAGAGCTGATACCTTTATGTGTATTAAGAAAAAAATGAACTGCATATTTCTAGCCCATGCTGTCTGAATTCAGGCATCCAGATTTTTAGAGTATAAATCAGGCTTTCTTTTTCTCATGCTTTTTTGCTTAAGTTTCGTAAAAAGATGTAGCTTTATTTGGGATATGGTTTTTTTTTCCCTCTTTGGGGAACAGGAGCAAATGTGTTATGTGGCCATTGTTTCTGACAGTTCATTTGTGCAGATGAAACAATCCATTCATTTGGTGAATCCATGGACTCAATGGCTTCCACTTTGTACTTCTTGAAAAATATACAGCATTTCAGGCCCCTGGATTTACATTCCACAGACTTTCTGTTATAATGGAATAGTTTTGGGTCCCTCGAGGGCAAGCATATGGCTCTGCAAGAGTGTTGATGGCTTTCCTACGATGTGGGCATGTGCATTTCTAAATGTTCTCACTTGAAGCAGTTCTTTAAAAAGTTCTTTGACATATAATGTGGGAAGAAATTCTTCTCAATGACCATTTATGAGAACGGTTGCTTATAGACTTAGGTCTAGTGCTAAAATGTGGCCAGCTCATCTTTTCCTTCAGGCAGGGATGCTTCTAAAATGAGAGTAAGTGTCATTTTTAGTAGCAATTTGATGTGAACCTTTCTTTGGAACAAACATCTATAGAACTCTATTTTTCCCTTATGAGTCCAATTAAGGCGTTTGTGGACATGAGTATTTAGCACACTGAGAATTAACAGAAAATAATTATATATGGGATGGGCAAGAATTTATCAATTAACCATGGCCTCACATTGTCCCACAAAAATATAATTCCCTGTTATGTTTAATGATGTTATGGTTGGGGTCATTCTTACATAACTCTATCAGGGGTACAATTGCACTTCTGCCCCTAGGGTTCTGCCAGGTCTATACTATCTGGTAGCTGTAGCAGCCTGGCTACTTCGGGGACAGATGCACTGTGAGTAAACAATCAGTGACAAATCTATGGCATTTGTAGATAAAAATTCAATATTATATGTTCATGACTTTGAAAGATATATGCCTATGTATAGAGGAAGACCGATAAAGAGTTTATTTAAATGGTTGATTAATGAATGAGTATAAATATTGCTTTCACTACCAATCTGCTTACAGTTTCATAGCCAGAGATATCAGACAAGCCATCGGTTGATTAGGAAAGGCACTCCATTCCTTCTCCAGGAGCCTTGATAGGATGCCATGTTTTCTCATCCTTCGAGATGACTGGCTTGAACAAGGCTTATGGGGAAGAAATAAAAGATCAGAAGGCTTAATTATACTTGCCATTAAATGACAGAGAGAAATGGCACAGAGAGAGGTTGTTCACTAGCCTGAGCCATGAAAGAGGAAAATGGCTGAAGAGATTAATTCTCTGTTGAAATTAATTACTCTTTGCTGTGCCCTTAAAGGAAAGTGATTTTATAGCCATTATCTTATAATGCCTTTTTTATAGTCAATTCTCTGCATGTCTGTTTGCTTCACTATGACATAGGAGGGAGCTGTAAGCGTCTGGAAAACAGTGTCTGATGGGTTCAATGACTGACTTCTGAGTTGAATTATTGAAACAATTGTGTAGGACTCTTAAGAGAGCACCGAACAGTCTAATTACCCCAGAGTCCCACGGGCTCAGAGTGCCCATTCATCTCCTGATATTGCTCCAATTTACCCATGGAATCAATCTCAGCCTGCTGTTTTCTTTAACATTATTTTTCTGTAATATTTTTAAAGCATGGCTTGGTGGTTTGAGTATGAGTTTGGAAGTCTGACTGCTTACTTCAAGTCACTGCTTCAAAATTTACTAGCTTGGGAGAAATAGAAACTTATTTTACCTTTATGAGCCTCAATTTCTTCACCTGTAGAATGGAGACGACAATGTTATCAAACACATTGTGTATCAGTTGGGATGCCTTCTGCTGAAAGTTGACAGGAGACCCCAGTTTATGTTGGCCTACTCAGTAATGAAATTTATTATCTCACATAAGTGGAAGTCAGGAAGATAGTTTGGTTTGGGGAAGTATGATCAATGGCTCAGTAATGCCACTCAGGACTCAATTTTTTTTTTTTTTCTCTCTCCCCTGGTCCCTCTTATGGTGGCAGTGTGGGTTGCATTAACTCCAGATGTCACATCCAGGGATATTGATGTGATATAAAAGGAAAGATAGTCTCTTTGTTGCATGTACTTTTTAGGAGTAAGGAGATCATTTCCAAAGCCCCTCATCAGACTTCTTTTCATATCTTATTAGATAGGTTTTGGTCATATGCCCATTCCTAAATCAATGCTGAAAAGAGGATGGCATTACAATGAGTATCTTAAGATAATCACTTAGAATTCAGAAAGCAACCACCATGACTGCCACACAAAGGATTTTAAGTGTTCAATGAGCTACTGCACCTAAAATATTTCAGACAATCCCAGGCTCAAAATAAACTCTAATTGTTTAGAGTTTTTGTTCTCTATTATCATTTGGGATGTTCAGTGATTGTTCTATATTATTAGCCGTTGATCAATTTACTAATTTATACTGATGTAAAATTATAGCTATTATTTGATATGTTTCTCTAGGAACATTTTTGTTCCAAAGAGCCGTGGGACTTTAAATCAGAAAAATATGTAAAGGTGGGTTTGCATACTTTGATCAGCTGAATTAGGAATCCATTTTGTGGGCTTGGGGTACTTTCATGGAAATCCATGCATTTGTTTAATGAGGGGAGTTACATCCTTGGGATTTCAGCTGCTTTTGGGACTGGGAAGTTAACGAAACTAACAGAAGGAGGAAAAAGAAGAGGAAAACAAAATCTCTCAACCACAACTTGGCCAAAGCCCCTTCTTTTCCTTTAGTACAGTGAATTAGCTGATCTTTATAACTCTTGCAGCTGATCTTTATAACTCTGCCAAAGACTTCAGAGTGTCTCCTTTCTCCTAGTACCCTCACACTATCCTCTGATTTTCCGTAAAAAAAACGCAGGTCCAGAACAATACCAGGTAGAGCCTATTTAGCTCCAGGCAGTAGGGGAGGTATTCCTGTAAATAATCACTGTTGTTCTTGCTTTGTCTCCAACTCCTTCAGAATTCTAACCACAGAGTGGAGAAAGAGAAGGAATAGACTCAAGGATTTAAGATTGTTTGGTGTAGACTGAAGCAGGAATGGAAGTGAGCTGCCTCACAAATCATTCTTGAGGAACTCCAAGGTGAAAAAAGGATCTGTTCATAACAAATAACGGGGTGCCGTGCCATGAATTTTCCCTCCTTCTGTACATTTTATTTGTCAAGAGGATAAATTCCAAATAGGGAATAGATTATAGCCTGACCTCAGGGTTCAAGGAGGGGTCCAGTTTGACTGCAAACTTGAAGATACTTCAAAGGTATTTTCTACATCTTATATGATCAACATATTGGCTGGGGCAAGCCTTTTACCTTTTTCCATGACCCCCTCCCCCAGCTCAGACTCATGACTAATAAACAACAAGGGGAATTTCTTGAGCTTAGTGGTGGGAAGTTTGGTCTAAAGGGGCAATGCAGGTGCTTCTAAAACCTGTACCTCAAAAGTGCCAAGACTCTGGCGCCTACAAGATTGGTTTGGGACTCTTACAAGACCAGCCATTCTCTGGGAAGTTTCCAAGAACTTCCTGTTACTAGTCAGGCAAAAAGAGAGAGATGAAGAAAAAGTAAAAACAACTTCATTTCTTTTGGGGAGTTCAGCATAATTTTTGTGGTTTAAGACAGATTCAGAAAATGTTAAGCTTGCAATAAAATGTCACCTTTTTGGTATATCTGTGGGTAGACAGATGGTTACTGGTACTGTTGATGGTGGTGATGAGGTTGTGGGGGTGGTATAGAGAAGATCTTTCATCAGACTTTTTCAGAATACTTTCAATAACTGTTCCTTGACATTAGCAAAATCCTATTGATTCTAAATTTAATTAGTGGCTTCTCTTTATGGTGTTGAGCTTAGTTGCATAATCATGTCCTGATATTCTCTCAAATATTTAAATACCATACTAGTAAAATAAATATATCTAATACATACTCATGGAATTACTACATCACTACTTTCTTTGAGACTTTTAAACAAAAGAAAGGTATAGAAAAGAAAGCTGTTTTTGTTACTGCAAAACCTTCTAAAAGCCTTATTTTTTTTCAGAAAGGAAAAGAATACTGTTAAATGTCTTAGCTACTGCTGGTTGAGCTACAGCTCAGGAAGCTGTCATCTCTCCTCTTTGACAAAGTTATTCAAGAAATGTTGTCTCTTAGTAATAAATGTTTTGCCTCCTTTGCTGACCACAGTACTGCATTTCAAAACTCACAGTAGTACTTAATGTACAGGAGTCTCACTGCATTTTAACGTAAAAATAATAGAAGAGAAAACCAATTCTGAAAACCTGTTCAAGACATTATATAATGTGTTTTAAAACAGTCCTTTAAAAAAAAAAAATAAAACAGAGTCCTCTTAGTGATTGGCTCTCTATCAGGAAGGAAGAAAACAAATACTGTTGACCTTGGTAACCAGAAGTTTACCAACACCCTTCTATTTAAGCCTCCTCCCTGACTTTCCCCACTTCCCAGACACACACAATCTCACACATGTTTTCTAATTGTAAATGAATGGTCAGTTTATTTGGAGGTCTGCTATGGTCAAGCTAGATGCATAGAAAATAGATCAATATAGAAGACGGATGATCTTCACAAGAGCATACTTATAATAGCCACCAGCAAGGACCTTCAGTATGAGTGTGGCTAAAATCTAAGAGCCCCTACAACCCCATATAATTAAGGAATCTCAATTAGTAAACTAGAAAGCATGAATTCCCATTTCAGTATAATTTTCAAAGTGTTAAATTACTGTAGTCATATCTAGTATTTATTCATTCATTTATTTATCCATTTACCTATACATACAGTAAATATAGATTGAATTTAAAATATCTGTAAGTTACTGTTTGGGAACTGGGGGGTGCAAAGATGAATATACATACTCCCTACTGTTAGGTATTTCCCTGGGGATAGAGGAGGGGAGATATAGACTCATAATAGAGTATAGTAAATGCAGTGATAGAAATTTGAAGAGGAGGCTCTCAGTGCCTAGAAGAGAATAAGTAGTCATCATAACTTAGGAGTGCTCAGAAAAGAATTTGTGCAGAAACTACTATCTTAACTATACAGTACACTATGAGTAAAGAGATAGTCATACAAAAGGGGGTAATCTAAGGGAAGAGATTCCAAGCTTCTGGGATAGTTTATACAAAATCATGGAGTCAGGAATAACCTGATCTATGGGAGATTACAAGCAGTTCCATGTTGCCAAAAGCTTGTGTCAAGGGGGGGCAGATATTAACAGATAAGACTATAGGAAGAGACAGTAGATCTCAGAGGTTCTTCCTGTGACCTTTTAAGAGCTTGGATTAATCTTATGGGAAATTAGGAATGCAGAATTGTTTAAACATGTGACATGGCTAAATTTTTGTTTTCAATACGTTATTCTCTGTAGAGGATAGATTTGAGCAATGAATGATATGCTGGTAAATGTTTAACAACCTCCTGTTTGAAAACAAGTTCTTGATGATAGCATTTGCCAATTTCCATGATGTAAATACTCCCACCATGGCAGATTTTAAGCTACTAACTTGAAGCCACTGAACCCAGCGTTGGGAAGAGAAGAGCCTGACTCTCATGAGCCAGGACAGCCCACTTCATCCCGTCAGTAGTAGTTTGGGAGAGCTAAGACACATTAGGAGGCTTGCATAGTTCAGGTGAAAGATAACATAGACTTGAACTAAAGGAGAGGCAGCTGATGTAGAGAGATGAATAGCTTGGCTGGCCCGGGGATTGTTGTCATACGGAGGATGATAAATGAATAAAGATGACTCCTAGGTTTCTAGTTTGGATGACTGGCTTAATTGCCACGTAGGAGGGAGAAATCTGGTAGGAAGTGTGCTTTAAGTAGAGGACGTACTCAGGTATGGAACATCCTGAGAACATACCCAGTCAGTGGTGGCGCATGTGATTCTGGATGGATCCTGGGAGCTAAGAAAGATGTGGATATTTAGAGAAGGAGGATACATATAGGAGTTAATTGGTCTCTAGGTGATGATTAAAAATGTGAATGAATAGGATTCACCAGGGAAGTATAGAAGCAGATGAGTAGAAGACTTTCCCAGTTGCTGTGGTACTGTATCCTGGTGTGCCTTAGATGGGTTGCAAGTATACAGACATGTTGATTCCTTTAACTTTGTGGCTGCTACTGGGTGTCCTGGGACTATAGAGCAGTGTTTGGGCCATCAGAATCCCAGGACCAGCAACCTGTGGCCACAAGCAGCTTTATCATTCCCCTGTCCATATGCTGTAAGAATGTTACCATCTTTCATATGTTACTTTATGTGGAAAAACATGAAATACTAGCATGTTTTGCAACCACAGAATATACCCTCATTTTTTTTTAATTTTTTTATTGTTATGTTAATCACCATATATTACATCATTAGTTTTTGATGCAGTGTTCCATGATTCATTGTTTGTTCATAACACCCAGTGCTCCATGCAGAACGTGCCCTCCTCAATACCCATCACCAGGCTAACCCATCCCCCCACCCCCCTCCCCTCTAGAACCCTCAGTTTTTCAGAGTCCATCATCTCTCATGGTTCGTCTCCCCCTCTGACATACTCCTCTTTTCTTCCTCTCCTGTTATCTTCTTCTTTTCCTTTTTTCTTATAATATGTTGCGTTATTTGTTTCAGAAGTACAGATCTGTGATTCAACAGTCTTGCACAATTCACAGTGCTCACCGTAGCACATACCCTCCCCAATGTCTATCACCCAGCCATCCCATCCCTCCCACCCCCAACCACTCCAGTAACACTCAGTTTGTTTCCTGAGATTAAGAATTCCTCATATCAGTGAGGTCATGTGATACATGTCTTTCTCTGATTGACTTATTTCACTCAGCATAACACCCTCCAGTTCCATCCACGTCGTTGCAAATGGCAAGATCTCATTCCTTTTGATGGCTGCATAATATTCCATTGTGTATATATACCACATCTTCTTTATCCAGAATATACCCTCATTTAAGGGAAAGATAAAGGAAAATAATCTTTAGAAGGAAACTAAAGATCAGAAAGGGTTGAAGAGAACCTGGAAAGAGTAATATGAAGGAAACTAAATATTTAAATTTGCAGAATGAACCTTCTTGTTGGTGATCAGTTACCAATGCATGTCAGTTCATTTGCATATCATGTTTCATTCATTTATTCATTCAGTAATTCAGATAGTCACATGCATGTATCAAGTCCCTGTGAAGCGTCAGGTGCTGGACTTTTTGAACATTGGTTATTTGGTTCTGGCTGGTAGCATAAAGCAAATGAACATTGCAGCCAGGGAGAGAGCAAATTAGTCTTAATGTTTTAAAGATCTAGAAATCATCTTAGCATTCCTACCATTTGAGGGAACGTGAGCAAGATGACAGAGGGAGGAGTGGTCATCTTCGGAGGCAGTTCACAAAGATCAAGAGGATTCATTCTGGTATTTTGATAAGAAATCCCCTTTAAGTTACTTTATTCCTTCAGGAATAACTTCTTGAGTACATACTGTGGGTTAGACACTGGGCTGAGAATTCAGTAGACAAAACAGACAAAATCCTTGCCCTTATGGAGCTCACATTCTAGAAGCAGGAGACAGACTATAAGCAAATGAATAACTACAACATTTAGGTTGTCAGATGGTGATGAGTGTTAGGGAGAAAAATAAGACAGGAGAGGGACAAAGAAAGGCTGGGAGAAACTGTAATTTGAAATTAACAGTGGCCAAGGAGATTCTAACATATACAAAAAGATATCAGGGAGGTTTCCTAAGTCATCATAACCAAACTCATCCAGGAACCCACATGAAAATCTAATGCATTTTACTTTCCCAAGGGAATTTATTCTCACTTAACAACCCTCCAGGGACTGATTTTATATCCCAGTACTGGCCCATGGGTCCATGAGCTTATTTTGTATTTGTATTAGTTAATGACTGAGCCTTTTTTTGCTCAGTATTCCAGAATGAATACCTACCATCAAGCTCCATGTGTTAAACAAATGGAACACTGGAAGTGTCCCTAAAACAGTCTTATGTCTCCTCTGGCTTTGATATGGGACATTTTGAGTATCTTAACTCTTATTGTCTATACTGTCTGACCTACCTTGTACACTTTTATTTCTGTAAAAGGACCCACTGACAATTTTATTTCCTCTGCTGATAATTTCCCCCCAGAACCTGGTTGTTTTCCTGGCTGAGAGCTGGCTGAAGCCAAATCCTGATTTGCTAGCTTCACTCTGCCTGAATACGCTGGGACCTGGCTAGAAAGCTGCTCATGGGAGTCTATGCTATGGGGCGTCTAAGACAGAAGGAGCAGTGGTTATAATGAGGTCCCTCTGGTCCTTTGAAAATTAACCTCCCTTGGATGGCATTCAAGACAGATTTGTGTTGCACTGAGTTTGTCAAAACAGGTGTACCTCATTTTACCTAATGTGTATGTTTATGAAAGAGTGAATGGAATCAGGTTTGGTAAGTCAAATCCCATCTGAAATACTCGGATGAAAATCATTGAGAAATGACATTTTCTAGTGAATCCTTTTAGAAAGTGAATAATTGACATCAAATTTATCTTATTGGCACAGTCACAGATTCATGTATTTGGGTTATGTCTGTTAGTGTTACACCTTTAGTGAAAATTCTGGGAACACCGAGTTATGCACTGGTCGTTACGATAGTCAAGGCTTTACTACACGACATGTTTCCTTGAACAGGAGTCTTTTGGCTAGAACAGGGGTCAGCAAAATTCTTCTGTAAAAAAGCAAATAGTAAATATTCTAGGCTTTGCAAGCTATAAGGTCTTTCTGTTGCAACTACTCAACTCTTCACTGAAGTGCAAATGTAGCCATAGACACCATGCAAATGAATAAGCATGGCTATGTTCCAATAAAACTTTATTTATGGATACAAAAATTTGAATTTCATGTAATTGTTATGTGTTGTGAAATATTCTTTTGGTTTTTCTTTCAACCATTTAACTATATAAAAAATATTCTTAGTTTGTGGGGCATACAAAAACAGATGGTGAACTGGATTTGGTCCATGGGCTATAATTTGCCAGCTCCTGAGCTGGAATGTTGTGTTATTCAGGGTACTGCTCACACATCATTTTCTCCAGGTTTACATGATTTTTGTTTAGTGCAAGTTCGGAGCATTGTTTTTACATCTGTATAGTTAATGGATAAAAGTTCTTACATTTCCTCTGTACTTTTGGACCAGTTATTTAACCTTTCTGAGTCAGTTTCTTCAGTTGCAAAATGGGGAGGATGATACTTGCCTCAAGTAGGTGATAGGCAGATTAAATTATATGGTGTTTATAGTAAAGGCAACGTAGTTCTATTCATAGTATTCACTCAGTAAAGGAACATTCAGTGTATGACAGTAGGTGCTTAATAAAGGGTAATAAAGAAATCACTGTGCAACAATCCATTGTTAAAAATGCTTGTGTGGTTTGTTTTAAGATTATTTATTTATTTGCAGGACGCCTGGGTGACTCAGTCATTGAGCGTCTGCCTTCGGCTCAGGTCATGATCTCAGGGTCCTGGGATGGAGCCCCACATCGGGCTTCCTGCTCTGCAGGAAGCCTGCTTCTCCCACTCCCACTCATTTTCTCTCTCATTGGAAAAATCTCTTGCTGTTGGGGATTAAACTCTGAAGGCAAGTATGTGGCTAACAAATTAGAGGGTGACTAGTAGTCAACACTATGATCCCTCTTGCTAATGTGGGTTGTCTTTTTTCCTGTGTGGAAGCTTTTAGCTGCAGAAAAGATTTGCCCCTCATGAGTATTTTGTCCATTTGTGACTAGGCATCAAGCTGGCAGTGTGAGTCGGCCTTTTCTGTTGGTAGATGTGTTAACTTGCCATGCTTGATTAAGGTGCAGCTACCTGGGGAGACCTGCTAGTTTTATTAGCCAATATATCAGACAGTCAATTTCCCTTTAATAGAGGACCCTCGTAGTTCCCTTTTACCATTCACAAGGCATTCTGAAACACTGGTTGCTGTTGGTCATCATTAAATTGTAAAGGGCATAGTTTGAAGAGCTTTTTCTTCCCTGACACTTTTTCTCTTTCCTGAATATGTACGTTAGGTCACTTTGATACATTTTTAGATGGGTAGGAAAAATTCACCCTGGACAACTTTATCCTGGATTGGAGGCAAAAATTGAAAAATATATGAGGGATACAATTCAGTATTACAGCAGGACGGTGAGAACAATTTTGGAAAATACAACTCATAGAGGACCCTACAGGTAGAGCAAGATATAGAAAGGTCTGGAGATTTCGAAGATACAGTGACATCTGCATAAGAAGAGGCAAATTAGAATTTGCTTTTTATCATCCATCCACTTTTGCAAGTTGGGGTTCTGCTATAACAGCTGTGGGTCCTATCTATTATATAGATATAATATCTAATGTATATAATTTGGTTTTTGTTAACAATATAAGAATAATATAGCAAAACCCCCCAAATACATTGTGTTTGTTGTATTAAAAAAAATATATATATATATAATATAGAATAGACAGTAAAGTCACTACCAAAGGGTAACATAAAATATTAAGTGTGGGTTCTGCACTGTCCAGGGGCCTGGGGCCATAAAGATGAGTGAGGAGGTGGTACTAGAGACTGCTGTTTTATGGCCACCAACAAGGAATTGCTTTACTTTAACATTCCTTCCAAGTTTGATCACTTCTTTTCACTGTAGAAATGATTTTAGAGTAGATTCCTGCCCACTGACAGCTGGATTATAGTTAAGAATTATTTTCACCAAGTCTATAAAAGCTGAACCTCTACTTTCAGACCATGGAAGGTTGTTTCAGTCTTAGTAACTAGGAGGTTAGATTCACAAGTTTCCCTGTTTTCTGTATCTACCTTCCAGTTCAACTTGGAGAGGAAGAACCAACTGAGACATCCTATCTAGTTAATGTTGGGGAAAGGCTCTCAAGCATAAAAAAAGATGACGTTGCTCGGGAGTTAGCAAACTACTGGACAAACAGAGTCATGGTCCAGAAAATAATGCATGTTGGTGAGGGTGTGGGGAAATACAAACTCTTGTGCACTGCTGGTGTGAGGGTAAAGTGGCGCAGCTGCTATTGAGAACAGTGTGACAGCTCCTCAGAAAATCGAAGCTAGAAGTACCATGTGGTCCAGCAGTCCCCCTTGGATGTATGTCTGTATCCAAAAGAGTTGATAGCAGGAACTTAAACAGATATTTACACACCCATGTTCATAGCATTATTCACAATATCCAAAAGGTGAAAGAAACTCAAGTGTGCATCTGTGGATAAATGAATAAACAAAATGTGTTCTATCCAGACAAAGGAATATAATTTAGTATTAAAAAAGAAGGAAATTCTGACACATGCTGCAACATGGATGAACCTTGAAAATATTATGCTAAGTCAAATAGGCTAGTAATAAAAGGACAGCTGCTTTATGATTCTTATATGAGGTACCGAGAGTAAGTAGTGAAATTCATGCAGACAGAAATTAGCTTGGTGGTTCCCAGGGGCTGGGGGGAGAAGGGAATGGGGAGTTAATGTTTAATGGAGACATGGTTTCAGTTTGGGAAGGTGAAAAAAGTCTGGAGATAGATGATGGTGATGGTTGCACAATAATGTGAATGTACTTAATACCAATGAAGTGTATACTTAAAAATGAGTAAAATGGTAAATTTTGTGCCATGTATATGTTACCACAATGGAAATGAGAGAGAGGAGAGAGAGAAATGTTTCAAATCAGCCAGTGTTGGGCCATAGAGACAATGGAATAGAAACATGAGGTTCAGAACTAGGCTAAAGTTAAATTCTCCATAGAAAATGCTGTGTATTTAGTGTCTGCAAGGTGGGGATTGAATACTTCATCCCCACCTCCCTTCCTTGGGCAGAGAGCTGGGTTTAGGCAGGGAAAAAGAAATCACTGGGCAACAATCCATTGTTAAAAATGTGTGTGTGTGTGTGTGTGTGTGTGTGTGTTTTAAGATTATTTATTTATTTGAGGGGCGCCTGGGTGACTCAGTCATTGGGCGTCTGCCTTGCTCAGGTCATGATCCCAGGGTCTTGGGATGGAGCCCCACATTGGGCTCCCTGCTCTGCAGGAAGCCTGCTTCTCCTGCTCCCACTCCCCCTGCTTGTGTTCCCTTTTTCCCTGTGTCTGTCTCTGTCAAATAAATAAATAAAATCTTTAAAAAAAAAAAAGATTATTTGAGAGAGAAAGAGCATGGGGGTGGGGGCGGGAAGGGCAGAGGGAGAAGCAGATTCCCTGTTGAGCAGGGAGCCCCCATGCGGGGCTGGATCCCAGGACCCTGGGATCATGACCTGAGCTGAAGGTAGACACTCAACCGACTGAGCCACCCAAGGACCCCAAAATGTTCTTTTGGTTCAGAGCACAGCATATAAAATTGCTGGATATGATATACTGAATGCCATGGTGTATGGTACATATGAGCAAGGAAATTCTGTTCTAGAATAACTTGGTATGCTGAATGATCAAGGAGATTCCAGGAGGAAAAAAACCTTGCATAATGCAAGTAAGTATGTTTTCTGGTGTTATCAGTCTCTGTTGCCCTCAACTCCCTCACTTCCTTTCAGATGTCAAACTGTCAAATGTCATACCTACTCCCAAATGCACCTAGCTATCACTTGTCTTTCAGAACATTTTGTTTTACCATAAGGATGTTGTGAAATGTATGATGAGAAGGTTGCAGGTCTTCCTTTGCCGTAAGGAGATATTATCTTAGTGTTCAAAAAGTCTTTGATCATTCCCAATGATTCTGACCAGTTGACATCATCATTAAGTACAGTCTCACCACCAGCTTTGAAAGCAAAGACGGGGTGGGGGCCAGGGGGGCGGGAATAAGAGAGCACACATCTTGTGCCTTCTTTCATTGCTTCCTTCTCTGTCTCTGTCACTCTCTCTTCTTTTTTTTTCTTTTTAAGGAAAGATTGGTTTAAATAAAGAATAAATATGAGTAAAAGAAATGGTAGTAAAGAGAAGGGTGAGGGTAGAGAAAAACACCGGGGTGTTTTTATTTTATTTTTTTTCTTTATAGCACTCTGGGAAGTTTTGAAGGAAAAAAAAAAAAGATTTAAGAAGTGATACTTTTGAACTTCAGCCAAAAGCAAGCCATCAAAATGGGACACTGTCCCTTTAAGTGCAAGCCTGCACAAACGAAAGGAAATTAATTAAGTATCCGACTCTGGTGTGGCGCCATGGAAAGAATACACAATCTAGGTCCAGCATGCCAAATCTGAAATGAAAATGAAGGTGATCCGTCATATTTGGCTGTTTTTTTAAGACAGAATATATATTTTTGAAGGTTGACTAAGCAATTACCCAAATTAAAGAAACTAGAAAAGCAAACAGTGGTAAAAATGTTTTAATTTTTTAAAGGGTAAATTAGTTTTAAAATGTGTGCCTTTTATTATCTTAATACCAAAGAGAAAGAAAAAAAAAAAAAGCCAGGGTGTTTCTTAACTCCTTAATGGTGGCATCTAGGAGAATTTATTTACTGCCTCTGCCAATGATAAAGTTTCCAGACTTAAGGAGGCACAGGCTAGCTTCTAAGCTCTAAGGAAGAGATGCTTAGTATACATTTCTGAATCTGAGATTTGTTAAGAGTTTTTTTCCTCTTACGCGGGGGTCCATGCTCCACTAGCCTGCCTTACGTGCCATCAGCAGCCAGATGGATTCTCTCCCCTACCACCAGTCCTTACCCTCTGGATCAGGAAACTCCGGGCCTGCCATTTGGCAGGTAAGGGCAGTCTTGCATTGCTGTGTTTCTGTATTCGTCTCTGGTAATGGCTAAGGGAAGGAATGCAAGGGCTTTAGAAAAGGGTCCTCTCAGAGGACAATAGGACCCGTGCCAAGAGGATTGTGTGGTCACCTGGATGTTTATTGCCCTTCTTCAGCTTGGGAGAGAATATCAGAGACAAAGCTCCTGGAATTTCATCTTACTTCTCAACATCTTTGAGCTTTCTTCTGATAACAGTAGGTGGAAGTAGCTGTCAGAAGGAGACACCTTCTAAAATAAACACAGTGTTTATGGAGATTGTTGAAGGGAAGTCTGTGTTAGGTTAGACTCTCTTGGTTTTAAGAGACAGAATATCTATGACAAACGGTCTTGAGACAAAAGGTAGTTTGTTGTCTTTCATAATTAGAAAGGTCTACCGAAGGTCTGGCTTCACCCATGATTAAATTCAACACTTAACTGTATGTGGTGTTGACTGAAATCTTCACTTCCTATTTTTGACAGTTCTTTCTCACTCTGAAGCTTTATTTTCCCTCACGTAAGTCTAGTGAGAAAGGAAGTTTCTGAGAGATCAAACAAAGGCTTTGGAAATTTTTCTGGCTTTGACTGCCCTATCTTGGGGCATGTGCCTATTTATAAATTCTTCGCTGTGTTCAGGGACATGAAATGGACATATAGGATTACCTTTGTCAAATGTTTCAGAAGCTAGGAGCAGAATTAACTTCATCAGAATTATCCTGGGGGGAAGAGAGTTTGCCTTGATTGATTGCTACAAGATAGAGTGGAATATTATGAGTGGCAAAAATAAGATTACTTGCCTTACAAGTGGCCTTAGGCACCATTAATGTTTTAAATGACCAACAGTTGCTTCCCAACTAGTGCAGAGAGTTAGGAATGGAGCAACAAATGCCTATCAGCAAACACGATGCAGAAGGATAGTGATGGTGGGGAAATTTTGGGGGGACTGGTGATAATTAAAAAATATTTTATGAAGTATAACAAATATATAGAAACATGGTCAATGTTTAAGTATAACTTTAATAGATTTTCAGACTGAGCACACCATGTAAATAGCACCCAGATCAAAGAATAGAACATGGCCAGGACACATACATGGGCCATATGCTATGCATCTGTTTAGTTTCAGTGGATGAAAGTAAACAGTATTCCAAATACTCCCACTTCAAGTTCGAAGAGTTCGAATTTCTAGCTATGCAACATTCAGGAGAGGAATCTCATAAGTATTTTATTCTTTCCTTGATGATATCTAAAAATCTTATTGAGACCTATGCATAGTCTACCAAAGATGATCTTAGTTTAGCATTTCTCTTCTGGTATAGATATATAAATATAAAAATATAAAACATAAAGTATAAATAAAAATATAATTTATATCTATACGTTTATATAAATTTATAATATGTTTATATAAATGTAATATATAAAGTAAATATAAAATATTTATATAAAACATATATATATTTTTTTCACCCTAAATGGAGGGGGGTGCCCGACATGGTTTTTGGAATGTGAGTCAAGGTGGTCTTTCTGGGCTTCTGCAAACTTAGATAACTCCCTCATATCACTTGATTTATCTGATTTCCTGGATTTAAGGTTCTTAGAAACGTGGTATATGGGGATATCCTTTTTCTTCTCATTTGTGATTTCTAATTTAAATATAGATGACTCATTTTTATTTGGACCTGGAAAGAAGGCATATAGAATATATTGGTGCATTAATGACCTATAGCTAGGGAGTCTGAGATGCAGAGAAGCTAAATAAGTTGCCTAAGGTCAGCTAATATGTGTTGGTGACTAAGCTGGGACTAGAAATCCTGAGTGTAACCAACTGGTTTTCACACTTAAATGTGCATATATTTCTATTTACTTGAGTCTCCTCAAGTATATGACGCAAAGGGTCACACAATTGTTAACTCAGGGAAGTTTCTTCCTTCATTTTTGTTTGCTAAAGTAACACATGCTGATAGTTTAAAACATGAGAAGCTATATCAGTATTTTACCAGACCACACTGCCGCCATTCTCTTCAGTTCCTTGATTTGACATCCTACTAATCTCTTCTTGGTTTTCTTCCAGAGTCCAATTGTGTTAATCCTCTCTTTACTACCCAGCAACCTTGTAAGGAACAGAATTATTTTCACTTATCTTTTCCAGAAACTATAGGACTCAGAAGAAAATTACAGTCCCCTGATAGACCTTGAATTGGCTTGAGCCGTAGAAGGAACCATACCAAAGTTCTTCTCCAGAGGAGGAGCTAAGTTAAAATGGGCACAGGTATGGACTTCTAAGATGCCGCTTCACACTCGTGTATGCAGAGGACGTCTGTAAGCTAAATGCGAAAAAGAAGAACTTTGTAATCAGTGTAGGGCAGTTCTAATCTGGGCTTTGTACCTTGGACCTTTCCACAGCCTCAATTTTATCATCTTTGTAATGGTGACAATAATGCAAGAATTAGAGATAGTAAATATAAAGCACTCAGCTCAATGTTTTACAGTAAGTTTTAGCTGTCATTATTAGTACTATTAATATTCTTTATCATTGAATTGAAGTATATTTCTGGCACACTGGTATCTTTTCTGTTATTAGAGTAATATGCTTATTAAGCTGTGTAGAAACCTTCTAAAACAAATTAAAGCAGCCTTTTCCCTAAATGCCTAACACTTAATACAATATTAGCACAGATGTTAGAAGAACCACAATCTGTTTGTAAGTGTACTTTCAAACAGAAATGTGCCAGAACAGTGGTTCCCAAATCCAGATGAGCATGAGTATCCTCTAGGACTTTTAAAAACATACAACATTCTGGGCTCCTTCCCCAAAATACTGATGGGTATGCCAGTGTGGTGCCCAGGTCTGGAGCCAGACTGCCTTGGTGTGGATTCCAGCTCTTCCATTACTAGCTAGGTAACTGTGGAGTTATTTAGTTTTCCTGCCTAAATTTTCCCATCTGTAGCATAGAAATAACACTTACACTTGCCTGGTACATAGAAAGAACTCGAAAAATGCTTGCTTTCATTAGGAGGTAGGAGTCTGTATTAAAACCAAAACAAACTTCCTGACAAATCTGGGATTCAGCCTTGTTTGAGAACTATTGACCTACAGTCAGAATGTAGTATGGTATTCTGGATAAAAATTTTACATCTCAAACTATAACCTCTTAAATTCTTTCTTAAATATAAAGAAAACTTAGGTGTTTGAAATTGAGAGAATGAGATATCCTTTCGTCCTGAGGAAAATTAAATTATAGTTTGGAATATATATACAAATTTCTATTTGCAAAAATTATTTATCCATATATAGTTCTGTCCTTTATGTCATTGCATAGAAGTGACTTCCTTAAAAAGAAAGATGAAAGAGAGAGCAACAGCGGTCAGAAGTCCAGCGTTATACACTTCCCAGCGTTCAAAGTTGATTTATCCTAATGGCAGAGGCAACTTAACCCAGTGTCAATTGCACAAGTTTTTAGGATAAGTCCTGACCTTTGCATTAGGGATTAAAGAAGCTCCAGCTTGGTATTTGAAATATTAGCATCATTTGTGGCCTGTCTAGTTCAGAATTTGTGAATTGTTTCTGATTATTTGGTTCTTCCTTTGCCCTTCCTTTGGTGCTTGGTCTGGAACAGGAATTTCTGTCTCAGTATCTGGGTTTGAATCCTTGCCTTAGTTTTTTGCCCCAGAGCCTATAGAATTGCCAAAAGTTGGTTTTCAAACTATCAGTGCTCTTTCCTGGACCCCACCTTCATGTATGAAGTCCTCAACCTGTTCAGATTTCCCTCCCTGCCTGGATCTTTGAACATTATCTACTCTCACATCTACAGATTCTGTGTTCTGTTCACATTTTACAATTTTAGTATTTTGAGTCTTCTCTCCTTTTTACTTGGTTAGTCTAGTAGCTAAAGCTTTATCAACCTTGTTGATCTTTTTAAAGACTGTTGATTTTAATTTTTTTCTATTTTTATTTCTTTTATTCCTGTTCTATTCTTTATTATTTCTTTTGTTTTGCTTACCTTGGGTTTAGTTTGCTCTTCTTTTTTCATTTACTTAAAATGAAAGATTCAGTTATTGATTTGAGATTGTTCTTTTTAAATAAAAGCATATACTGTAACTATAAATTTCCTTCTAAGAACTGCTTTAAATTCATCCTGCAAATTATAGTATGTTGCGTTTCTTTTTTCTCATTCATATCAAAAGTATTTTCTGATTTGTTTTGTGACTTCTTTGACGCCTTGGTTATTTGTCAGTTTGATGTTTAATTTCTACATATTTGTGAATTTCCCAAATTTTCTTCTATTATTGATTTCTAACTTAATTCTCTGTAGTTAGAAAACATATTTTGTATGATTTCAATTCTTTTAAATTCATTGAGGTTTGACTTATGACTTAATATATGGTATGTCCTGGAGAATATTCCATATGCACTTGAAAAGAATGTGTGCTCCTGCTATTTAGTGACATGTTCTGTTAAGTCTGTTAGCTCTATTTGCTTTATGTTGTTGGTCAGGTCTTCTATAACATTGTTGCTCTTTGGCCTAGTTGTTTTACGTATTATTTGAACAGATCTTGAAGTTTCCAGCTATTATCCAAATATTATGTCCCTTCAATTCTATCATTTTTTTGTTTCATGCATTTTGAGACTCTCTTGGTGCATATATGTTTATAATTATTATATCTTCCTGATTGCTCTTTCTTTCATTGTAACATGTCCCTCCATATATTGAAAAATATTTTTACTTTTAAATTAATTAAATTGTGTCTGATACTTGTATACTAATATATATTAGTACGTCACTTCTGCTCTCTTATAGTTGATGGTTGCGGTTGCATGGTATACCTTTTTTCCCTCATTCTTTTACTTATCTCTCTGAATCTAAAGTGTATCTTCCATAAATAGCATAGAGTTGAATTGTGTTTGTTTCCCAATATGATAATCTTTGCTTTGATTGGATTATTTAATCCATTTACATTTAATGATATTAAAGATATTGATTCACTTTTATTATTTGGCTTTTTGTTTTCCATATGCTGCAAGCAGTTTTTGTTCTTCTGTTCTTTCTTCACTGCCTTCTTTTGCAATAAGAGGGTATTTTCTACACTAAATTTTTAAATTCCTTTAATAATTTTTTTTCCTTTAATAATTTCTAAACTATTTTAACAATGTATTTTATTTGTGGTTCCTCTAAGGCTTACATATATTCTAACCCTATCTGAATTTACTTCAAATTTATAATCATTCAATTCCAGTGAGATATAGAAACTTTACTCTTACATAGCTCTGTTCCTCTATAACCTCTTCTTTTTTGTGCTGTTATCATCACACATAGTATGCTTGTGTATATGTTACAAACTCAACTATACATGGTTGTAATTATTACTAGATTCATTCAGGAAAGTCTGTTTCCTCCACAGCGAGCAACCTCTCATATCCCTTCTCAGGGAATGCAGCTCTGGGCATGTGCATAAGTAATTTCCCTGACCAACAGGGATGATTATGGTTTTATCCAGACTCTCTTTGTCTATCCCTTTCCCTGACCTCCCCATTTCTGGCTGGTTTTCCTCTATTGATATCACACCCAGCTGTTAGCTTCCACTAATTGCTAGTTGATTGTTCCCTTGTTTTCAACAACAAGCTTAAATTGCTCCATAGTCCGATCCAATTAAATTCAAGCATCTTTTCCACTTTAGTGTGTTGCCAGTGTTTGAGGCATGCTCCAACTCTAGGAGGAATATTCTGAACTGCCTTTTCCTTTCCGTTAAACTTCTAGTGGTCTGTTGTTTCACTTGCTGTTGATATGAATCTGTTAGTGTCCTCCCTATGGGGACACCACTAACATCTCCATTGCTTTACAGAGTCCTCAGGCATGAACTTCCCCATAGTCTGTTCCATATAACATCAGTTCCCTTAGGAAAAGTTACAGCACTCTCTGTTTTTATGGACTACCTATCCCCCTGAAGCCCTCTGGCAAAATCTTTGCCTGCTCTGGAGTTGGGGAAAAGGGCAGGAGCCCATGGTCCAAGAGTGAAAGTCCTGCACTGGCAGGTGTCATAGTAGTTTTCTTCTTGCCTTGCTCCTCTGTGTAGGGAACCTCTGCTCTGTGAACATGCTGTGATAGGGACGATCAGAGTCCAGTATTCTTTGTCTGCCAGGTCTTTAGTAGAGCTTTCACCCATTCTACCCCAGTGCTTTCAACTCTGTCTGCCTGGAACTGTTCTTAAACATGGTGCCAGCTCCTCAGGCTGCCATGCCTGAAGTCCTACTCCTCTCTTGTCTTTGCCTTATAGCAACAAAATTTCCTTTTTGACCACAGATTTGGCCACAAATTTCTCCTTCCTTGTTCTACTTCTCTTTTGCCTTTGGGAAGACTGGGGCATGTGATGTGAGAAAAATAATGCTGAAGGCAGTCACAGCATTGGACATTAGGCTGTTGTTGTGATGGCCTCCTTACCTGATGGGTGGGTGAGTTTACTCTCCTCCAGCTTTGGTAAAACGTAAGCAGGAGAGGCACCTGGATGGCTCAGTCAGTTAGGCATCTGCCTTTGGTTCCGGTCATGATCCCAGAGTCCTGGGATCAAGACCTGCATCAGGCTCCCTGGGGAATCTGCTTCTCCCTCTGCCTCCTGCTCCCCCAGTTGTGCTTACCCCCACCCCATCTTTGTCTCTCTCTCTGACAGATAAATAAATAAATAAATAAAATCTTAAAACAAAACAAAACAAAAAAACCTAAGTGGGATAAGTTTACCACCACCCAGAGGAACATAATTTAGGCAGAATCCCTGTGACTAGGTTTCTTTTTTTTTTAATTTTAATTTTTTATTGTTATGTTAATCACCATACATTACATCATTAGTTTTTGATGTAGTGTTCCATGATTCATTGATTGTGCATAACACCCAGTGCTCCACGCAGAACGTGCCCTCCTCAATACCCATCACCAGGCTAACCCATCCCCCCCCCCCCGCTCTAGAACCCTCAGTTTGTTTTTCAGAGTCCATAATCTCTAATGGTTCATCTCCCCCCTCCGATTTCCCCCCTTCATTCTTCCCCTCCTGCTATCTTCTTCTTCTTTTTTTTTTTCTTAACATATATTGCATTATTGGTTTCAAAGGTACAGATCTGTGATTCAACAGTCTTGCACAATTCACAGCGCTCACCATAGCACATACCCAGCAACCACATCCCTCCCATCCTTCCCCTGCACTCCAGCAACCTTCAGTTTGTTTCCTGAGATTAAGAATTCCTCATATCAGTGAGGTCATATGATACTTGTCTTTCTCTGATTGACTTATTTCACTCAGCATAACACCCTCCAGTTCCATCCACGTCGTTGCAAATGGCAAGATTCATTCCTTTTGATGGCTGCATAATATTCCATTGTGTATATAGACCACATCTTTATCCATCCATCTGTCGATGGACATCTTGGCTCTTTCCACAGTTTGGCTATTGTAGACATTGCTGCTATAAACATCGGGGTGCACGTACCCCTTCGGATCCTTACATTTGTATCTTTGGGGTAAACACACAGTAGTGCAATTGCTGGATCGTATGGTAGCTCTATTTTCAACTGTTTGAGGAACTTCCATACTGTTTTCCAGGGTGGCTGCACCAGCTTGCATTCCCACCAACAGTGTGGGAGGGTTCCCCTTTCTCCACATTCCCGCCAACATCTGTCGTTCCCTGACTTAATTTTAGCCATTCTGACTGGTGTGAGGTGTTATCTCATTGAGGTTTTGATTTGGATTTCCCTGATGCCGAGCGATGTTGAGCACTTTTTCATGTGTCTGTTGGCCATTTGGATGTCTTCTTTGAAAAAATGTCTGTTCATGTCTTCTGCCCATTTCTTGATTGGATTATTTGTTCTTTGGGTGTTGAGTTTGATAAGTTTTTTACAGATTTTGGGTACTAGCCCTTTATCTGATATGTCATTTGCAAATATTTTCTCCCATTCTGTCGGTTGTGTTTTGGTTTTGTGGACTGTTTCTTTTGCTGTGCAAAAGCTTTTTATCCTGATGAAATCCCAATAGTTCATTTTTGCCCTTGCTTCCCATGCCTTTGGCGATGTGTTTAGGAAGAAGTTGCTGTGGCTGAGGTTGAAGAGGTTGTGCCTGTGTTCTCCTCTAGGATTCTGATGGACTCCTGTCTCACATTGAGGTCTTTCAACCATTTGGAGTCTATTTTTGTGTGTGGTGTAAGGAAATGGTCCAGGTTCATTCTTTTGCATGTGGCTGTTCAATTTTCCCAACACCATTTGTTGAAGAGACTGTCTTTTTTCCACTGGACATTCTTTCCTGCTTTGTCAAAGATTAGTTGACCATAGAATTGAGGGTCCATTTCTGGGCTCTCGATTCTGTTCCATTGATCTATGTGTCTGTTTTTTGTGCCAGTGCCATACTGTCTTGATGATGATAGCTTTGTAATAGAGCTGGAAGTCCGGAATTGTGATGCCACCAGCTTTGCTTTTCTTTTTCAACATTCCTCTGGCTATTTGGGGTCTCTTCTGGTTCCATATAAATTTTAGGATTATTTGTTCCAATTCTTTGAAAAAACTGGATGGTATTTTGATGGGGATTGCATTGAATGTGTAGATTGCTCTAGGTAGCATTGACATCTTCACAATGTTTGTTCTCAGGGATAAATCCCACTTGGTCATGGTGAATAATCCTTTTAATATACTGTTGGATCCTATTGGCTAGTATTTTGGTGAGAATTTTTGCATCCATGTTCATTGAGGATATTGGTCTGTAATTGATGGGGTCTTTGTCTGGTTTTGGGATCAAGGTAATGGTGGCCTCATAAAATGAGTTTGGAAGTTTTCCTTCCATTTCTATTTTTTTGGAACAGTTTCAGGAGAATAGGTATTAATTCTTCTTTAAATGTTTGGCAGAATTCCCCTGGGAAGCCATCTGGCCCTGGGCTTTTGTTTGTTGGGAGATTTTTGATGACTGCTTCAATTTCCTTAGTGGTTATAGGTCTGTTCAGGTTTTCTATTTCTTCCTGGTTCAATTTTGGTAGTTGATACATCTCTAGGAATGCATCCATTTCTTCCAGGTTATCTAATTTGCTGGCATAGAGTTGCTTATAATATGTTCTTATAGCTGTTTGTATTTCTTTGGTGTTTTTTGTGATCTCTCCTCTTTCATTCATGATTTTGTTGATTTGGGTCATTTCTCTTTTCTTTTTGAGAAGTCTGGCCAGGGGTTTATCACTCTTGTTAATTCTTTCAAAGAACCAGCTCCTAGTATTGTTCTTTTGGTTTCTATTTCATTGATTTCTGCTCTGATCTTTATTATTGCTCTTCTCCTGCTGGGTTTAGGCTTTATTTGCTGTTTTTTCTCTAGCTCCTTTAGGTGTAGGGTTAGGTTGTGTATTTGAGAGCTTTCTTGTTTCTTGAGAAAAGCTTGTATTGCTATATACTTTCCTCTTAGGACTGCCTTTCCTGTATCCCAAAGATTTTGAATAGTTGTGTTTCATTTTCATTGGTTTCCATGAATTTTTTTAATTCTTCTTTAATTTCCTGGTTGACCCATTCATTCGTTTGTAGGATGCTCTTTAGCCTCCATGTATTTGAGTTCTTTCTGACTTTCCTCTTGTGATTGAGTTCTAGTTTCAAAGCATTGTGGTCTGAAAATATGCAGGGAATGATCCCAATCTTTTGGTACCAGTTGAGACCTGATTTGTGACCTAGGCTGTGATCTATTCTGGAGAATGTGCATTCCATTGCTTTGGGATGGAATGTTCTGATATGTCGGTGAAGTCCATTTGGTCCAGCCTGTCGTTTTAAAGTCTTTATTTCCTTGTTGATCTTTTGCTTAGATGATCTGTCCATTTCAGTCAGGGGGGTGTTAAAGTCCCCCACTATTATTGTATTGTTGTCAATGTGTTTCTTCGCTTTTGTTATTAATTGCCTTCTATAATTGGCTGCTCCCATGTTAGGGGCATAGATATTTACAATTGTTAGATCTTCTTGTTGCATAGACCCTTTAAGTAGGATATAGTGTCCTTCCTCATCTCTTATTATAGTCTTTGGTTTAAAATCTAATTCGTCTGATATAAGGATGGCCACCCCGGCTTTCTTTTGGTGTCCATTAGCATGGTAAATGGTTTTCCACCCCCTCACTTTCAATCTGGGGGTGTCTTTGGGTCTAAAATGAGTCTCTTGCAGACAGCATATCGATGGGTCTTGTTTTTTCATCCAATCTGATAGCCTGTGTCTTTTGATTGGGGCATTGAGCCCATTTACATTCAGGGTAACTATTGAAAGATATGAATTTAGTGCCATTGTATTGCCTGTAAGGTGACTGTTACTGTATTGTCTGTGTTCCTTTCTGATCTATGCTACTTTTAGGCTCTCTCTTTGCATAGAGGATCCCTTTCAATATTTCTTGGAGGGCTGGTTTCGTGTTTGCAAATTCCTTTAGTTTTTGTTTGTCCTGGAAGCTTTTTATCTCTCCTTCTATTTTCAATGACAGCCTAGCTGGATATAGCATTCTTGGCTGCATATTTTTCTCGTTTAGTGCTCTGAAGCTATCATGCCAGTCCTTTCTGGCCTGCCAGGTCTCTGTGGATAGGTGTGTTGCCAATCTAATGTTTCTACCATTATAGGTTACATATCTCTTCTCCCGAGCTGCTTTCAGGATTTTCTCTTTGTCTCTGAGACTCGTAAGTTTTACTATTAGATGTCGGGGTGTTGACCTATTATTATTGATTTTGAGAGGGGGTTCTCTGTGCCTCCTGGATTTTGATGCCTGTTTCCTTTCCCACATTAGGGAAGTTCTCTGCTATAGTTTGCTCCAGTATACCTTCTGCCCCTATGTCTCTTTCTTCTTCTTCTGGGATCCCAATTATTCTAATGTTGTTTCGTCTTATGGTATCGCTTATCTCTCAAATTCTGCCTTCGTGATCCAGTAGTTGTTTCTCTCTCTTTTCTCAGCTTTTTTATTTTCCATCATTTGGTCTTCTGTATCGCTGATTCTCTCTTATGCCTCATTTATCCTAGCAGTTAGTGCCCCCATTTTTGATTGCACCTCATTAATAACCTTTTTGATTTCGAGTTGGTCTGATTTTGGTTCTTTTATTTCTCCAGGAAGGGTGTCTCTAATAACTTCCATGCTTTTTTTAAGCCCAGCTAGTATCTTTAAAATCATGATTCTGAACTCTAGGTCCGACATCATACTAATGTCTGTATTCAAGGTTCCTGGCACACGGTACCACCTCTTGTTCTTTTTGCTGAGGTGATTTTTTTCGTCTTGTCATTTTGTCCAGGGGAGAATAGATGAATGAGAGAACAAAATGCTAACAGGTTAACAATGTCCCCAGCAAATATACTCTAAACAAATCAGAAAAGCCCTGAAACCAGGGGAAAAGAAAGGGAAAGAAAAAAAAAAGAATGAGGAAAAAAAAGATAAAAAACAAAAACAGAACAAAACAAAAAAAAAACAGAATATGATCAAATATGATCAGGCTGGTGCATATATCAGTGCCACACACTAGATTTTGGGTGTATTTTGGTCTGTTAGAAGAAAGTGCCTCCTAAAATTTTAAGGAATGAAAGACTTATATATGTACAAAATAAGGGTTGTTACATTGAATGAATGGAAGATGACTGTAAAGATAAAAATTATAAAAGATTTTATAAAAGGAATTGATAAGAGGATAAGTTGTTTGAAAAAAGAAAGAAGTTTTAAAAAAAGAATAAAAAAAGGGAGAGAATGTGATCAGGCAGGAGACTAGAACAAAGCCATACACTATTGATTTAGGGTATATTTTGATCTGTTAGACGTAGCTATATCTCAAAATTTTAAAGAGAGAAGAACTTATATATATGCCAAAAATAAGGGTAACTAGTAATGAAGGATAAAATATGACTCTAAAAAGGAAAAATAAAATTTTTTTTTTAAAAAGGGATTGATAAGATATTGGTTGAAAAAGGGAAAAAGAAAAATAAAAAAAAAATTAAAAAAAATTAACTTTGAAAAACTAATGAATCATGGTAAAAACGCCATGAATTTTATGTGCAGTATTCCCCTAACGCTGGAGGTCTTCCATTCTCCTTGATCGGTAAACTTGGTCTTGGCTGGCTGTTCGTGCTGATATTCTGGGGGAGGGGCCTGTTGCCATGGTTCCCAAATGTCTTTGCCAGAGTCGGAATTGCCCCGCTCTTGTCGTTATGCGCTAAGCAATCTGCTCGGGTTTGCTCTCGGGAGCTTTTGTTCCCTGCAAGCTCTCGGTACAGCTTTGGAGGACGAGAGTGAAAATGGTGGCCTCCCAATCTCTGCCCGGAGGAGCCGAGAACTCGTGGCCCCGCTCCTCAGTGTGCCCCCAGAGAAAAGCAGTCAGTCACTCCCGTCTCCCCGGTCTCCGGCCGCACTCCGTGCTCACCCGGCCTGTGACGGAGCATTTCTGTCTCTGGCACCCGACTTGGTGTGGAGTCTCCAAACCCAGCAGATCCCTGTGGTACGCTCTCCCGTCACTCCTCTTGGGGGAGGAAGGGGAGTCTCCCCGGATCTGCTGCTTTTTGGGTCCCTGGTGGAGGAGCAGTGGCCCGACTGTGCCGCGGATCACAGTTTATGGCAACCCCGAGCTGAGAGCCGGCGCCTCGGCTCCGTCTCTGCAGCGGGCTTTCCCCGCTCCGATACCTGGGAGCTCTGCCGCACTCAGGCACCCCCGGCCTTTCTGTGACCTTGAGGGTCCTGAGACCACACTGCCCTGCGAGGGTTCCACCCCCCGCTTAGTCTCTGGAGTGATGTCCCTCAGAGGAGCTGACTTTCAAAGTTCTGATTTTGTGCTCCGCGGCTCTATCACTTGCCAGAAGTGGCCGACGGAGGCCCCATCCCTCGCCGTCTATCCTCCCGAATATTGCCTCGGATTCACTTCTCCGCACGTCCTACCTTCCAGAACGTGGTCGCTTTTCTGTTCAGAGTGTTGTTGCTATTCTTATCTTCGATCTCCTGTTGAGTTCGTAGGTGTTCAGAATGGTTTGATCCTTATTCAGCTGAATTCCTGAGACCAGATGAAATCCAGGTCTCCTACTCCTCCGCCATCTTCCTCCACCCCTGTGACTAGGTTTCTAGTACAGGATCTTCCTAACAATAGCCTCACTGACTTTCTCTAGGTTTCTGTCCATGGAGTTATGTTACTTTATTTCTTGGCCAAACTTAGAAAATAAAGAGATCATTCAAGAAACTTTATGATAGTTGTTCAGTAATGTGTTGGAGGAGGAACTTCATTAAGAGGAATCTGTTGAGAAGTGTTTTAAAGTCACTGGTCTGGGATCACCATAGCTCTGGGTCAGATCTAGCCTTTCTCCTCTCTAGGGGCCAAAGGAATATATAAAACTGTTATTCTTCTTAATGCTCTCATCCTCCACAATAACAAGACACCCCACAATTGATATACATCAGAATAAGTCACTGGATTATGAAGATGTTTAGGAGGTCAAATCCTTGCAAGGACCATGTAATGAAATGGGTATGGAGCAATAGGAGGGAAAGGGATGTGTTAAGAATGATTATTAGATTCTTAGGATTGTGCTATAGGATATTAAATCTCTTATGGGGAGAGTGCAAAAGGAGGACATAACAGACTGAAATTCCCAGGAATTAAAAGCTGTGGTGAAGAGGATGAGCCCATAAGGAAATTAAGAAGTGGAGATCAGAATGGAAGAAGGAGAAAATCAGGAAGTTCTGGGGTAAGATAATGTTTTATATAAAGAAAGCAGTGAAGGTATACTTTGCTCTTGAGACTATGACAGATGACGACTGAAAAGGATCCTCTGATTCTGTGACACAGGAGTCATTGGTGACTTTAGTAGGAATCGTTTATGTGACGGATGGGGTGGAGCTGTATTGTGGAGGTTTGAGGGATGAATGGGTGGTGATTTGGTGGAGATGGACACGTGGAGGCAGAAGATGACTGCTTCAAACCCCTTTTCCTTTTTGAACACGGGAGACATTTAGAGAGCAGGAAGGTACTGAGGTGTGAGGAGGTAAGTCTCACTGTGGAGAGGAAGTTTATCATACGAATGGATGAGGGCATTAACTCCTTTACTATATGGGGTGAGCATGGAGTAAAAAATATTGGAACTAGGCAGCCATTCTGGCCCTGACATTTGTTCCTTGTGTAACTCTTGAAAGCGAGAAATTTAGTCTCTCTGTACCTTAGTTTTCTCCTGTGCAAGATTAGAGTATTTAAGCCTACACCAAAAGGGTCCCATGGCAAATAAAATCATGTATATGAAATTTCTTTGCTTCATTTTGCTTGCCGTATTTAATTTCAAATGTAGATGAAGATATTTTTAAAGTTTTGGTTTGTACACAGCCACCTTTGCAGGAATACTAGCTATTCCACTAAAATCATCTGGTATTTCTTGAGCAGCTGTGTGAACAAAGAAGGGCTCAAGCATGTACATGACACAATCAGATTGCATTTAAATATCATTGCTCTGTTTCAGTTGTGGATAAAAAAAGCTATATAATAGAGTGTGTCGGAGCATAGGGAATATCTAGGTTACAGATAGTGTCCCGGGGACCATGATGGCTCTGTGGGGGAGGGACTTGAGTTGAGTTTGGAAATTCTAGGTGAAAGTGTGGACAGACATGGAAAGTGACTAGACCTAGAGGGTGAATGGAGAGAATGAAACAAAGATGATGCTCTAAGTTTTGATTTGGGCACTTGGAGGGATGAGTGGTATCAGTCACTGAGAATTGTCTTAGTGACTGATCAGTTGAAGGACTGCTTTCCCTGCAAAGTTGTGGTAAGCAGGACCGAATGTCAGTAACATACTCCATTTATCAGTTCAGATGATTTCTAACAATGGAGTGGAATTAAATGAACTTTTGGCATGATCTACACAGGAGAATATGAAATATATGAAAATGTCTATAAATTTTTTAGGCAGTAATGCACTAAGGAGCTCCAGAATTAATTATTACCATATTCAGTTTTGCAGAAAATTTTTCTGTGAATACTGCCAATCATGTAAAAACTCCATGTGTTTCTACACATGTCACTTATAGAAAAAGTTACTACAGGAAGTTAGCAGCCTTCCCCATGTTCTCTCCAGACATTGAAAGCTCAGCTATGGCTACTGTGGGCGAGCAGGAGGAACGATGTAAGATTCTGTCCAGTGCTTTTTCCTCTGTCTGTGTTTTGACTGTCATCCTTTCAGTTTGTAACAAAAGGAATGGGTTTTCCTGTGGCTAGATGGGCCTGGGAGGTTTGAAAAGTAAATCATTAAAGGGTTGCATGATGAGATTGAAATATATTATTGATATGCTCGATACCACATGGGTATAAAACCAAAGCAAAGTAAACAGAGAATGTCTCCCCACTGACCCAAGTGAGGAATTTCCAGATGCTGTCACAGCAGGCACTGTGGATGGAACCTTTGCTGCTTCCCGGAGGTCAAATTTATGACCTTTCCTGGACACACACACACACACACACACACACACACACCCGAACACATGTGTGCATACACACACAGTCTTCTAAACTTGGTATTGTAAGCTTCTGATGGCAGCTGTTGCTTTCCTTACTTGAGTGGACTTCGGACAATTAAACTGAGTTTCGGGGACATTTGTGATTTGGAGAGACAGAAGAATTTGCCTGCTGCTAGAGGAAGAATAGCTTCTACATTAAAACCATGATGGACAACATTGAGGTTCTTTTTATGGTTCACAGCCTAATAGAACATCAGAGATAGAAGGGAAATCTGAGCTCAAACCCTTAATATTACAGATGTAAAATGGCAGAAGGTATAAGTGCTTTATCATACCAAAGCTCAGGCAACTGCTTTGTGGCAGAAAAAAGATTTAAAAAAGAAAGTCTTTCTTTTTCTTTTCAGGCACATTTTATTATAATGTGTTATCTCCTTTTCAGTTTTTCTCAGTTACTTTCTGAAAGCCATATGAATAATCCCAAACAGAGAATAACCTGGGAATCAGTTCTTCATTCCCTTTGTTTTACCTAGAAAAGTTTTATGTGAGTTATGCTTTCTTTAGAGTATTTCAGTTTCTGTGTAACCTATCATTGCTGGGATCCACATTCCATGAACATACCATGTGGCAGAAGAAAAGCAATCTGAGATTTAAAAAATTAATTTCTTTTTTTTTAAGATTTTATTTTTAAGTAATCCCTGTACCTTAACTAACATGGGTCTCGAACTCACAACCCTGAGATCAAGAGTCGCATGTTCTACCAACGTTGCCAGCCAGGTGCCCCTAAAAAAATGAATTTCTACCTGTAGAGTTCAACGGTTTAGTTATCTGAGATTAAGTATGGCTGCTTTTCTGTTTTGTTTGTGAGAATATGCGTGCTTTAATGCATGTTCTAATGAGGGTCACTGTGCCTCAGAATTGTATGTTCTTCCCATCATACAGTTTGCTTTAAGTGTATTTATATTCTACAATGCATTATGTGTACTTATTTCTAAAACCTGGTTTATGGCAAAGTTTATAATTTATACACAAAAATGAAGTAAATACACTCAAGGTAGAAGGAAGATCATGGATTTTAGAGTAAAGCTAAACCTGGTTTCAAATCCTGCCTCCTCCAGTTCCCCAGCTTTGAGAAACTACACAAGCCAATCCATGTCCCAGTTTTCTCAAGGGCGTCATGTGTGAATGGTGGATCTGATAGTGTGGTTGCAAAGATGACATAAAATAATATATTTAAAGACCTCACACACTGTAGGCAGTTGGTAAGAGGCATGATAAAGCAAGCTAAGCAGTCCATTCCCATTTGCTTGGTTTAATGTTCTGGCAGAATTCTGTGAGCTACATTTGGACGATATCCTCCTGTTACGAAAAATTAGTAATAAAAGTGCTCTGAAAGAAAAATACTATCTAATGCAAAGTAAAATTAGAGGATATCGTGGTTGTCATCCTTTTGGTATTCATGACACTTTTAGACTATTTTCAACATTATTCCAGTCTTGAGAGAATGTGTATGCAAAGGGAATTTCTAGATTTTTTTTTTTTTTTAATCTGTGAGAGAGTGAGCACAAGCAGGGGGAGTGGCAGGCAGAGGGAGAAGCAGGCTCCCGGCTGAGCAAGGAGCCCGATGCGGACCGGATCCCAGAACCCTGGGATCATGACCCGAGCTGAAGGCAGACACCCAACCAACTGAGCCACCCAGGCGCCCCCAAAGGGAACTTCTAAAGGAGTAGCAGGCTCGCCATTCAACTCCAGTGAACATTATAATCCTGCAACTGCATGGCTTTAATTTTCTTTCACCATGTAGATGATTGATAGACAGTTAATTCCAAAACAATACTTTAAATTGTTATATGAAGGCAGACTTTTTTTCTTGAAGTTCCTTACTAAGCAACTGCTGTAGACAAATGCCTCCCTGTTTCTTTATTCTTTTTTTTTTTTTTCTGAGAGATGAGTGATTGTTTCCTTCCACAGATTAAAATGAATCTCAAGGTTAGAGCATGCATTTTAGCTCTTAGTTCCATTGATTTAGCTCTTTTCTTCCTAACATGATTCGCTTGAATACTATTTGCTTTTGTGTGTGTGTGACTTTTCTTCAGTTATTGACTCATGCGGTTTAGGATCTTGGTTTGGGTCCTTTTATGCAACAGCTTTTTAGAGTAGTCCAAGTGGGAACATAAAGAGGCTATTTTAGAGGTATTTTAATCTTAGCCCAAAGCATCTGGAACCTTCTGAGTGAATACGTTCCCACAAGTATCATAATCTGTCTGTAACAATTTTAACGAAAAAAAAATTGTAAATACCAGCCATGTGATACTTGCACACCTAAACTTAGTCTCTCTAAGAGAGGAAATAAAGGGTGTTTCTACACTGGCTTCATTGAAACTGCATTATCATGAGGGGCTAACTAACTTCTATCATGTGCAGTGAAACAGTGGCCTGATCCGAGGCCAGATATGAGTTCTGTACCATAGTCACAGATGTACAAGTTATATGGTGGGAGGTGCAGGACTTGGTTCATATTTCTTCACAGAATATGATATAACCAAAGGATTCATACCTTTGTTGAGTTTGTGAACCAAATTCAATGGATGTCTTAGGAGTTTTACAGTTACTTAAAAGCAGGGTTAAATTTTAGAGACAAAATATTTGTTGTTTTTTTCTCTTTAATAGTTCCAAGGTCATGCTAAATAATGTAAATGAACCCTGAAAATAATTATTTATTTATGTGAATATTTCCAAATATTAGTTGGTGGGAATGAGATGAGTAAAATATCAAAATACATGAGTGATTCTTTCACTTATTTATATGTTTACTTATTATTATTTTGGGGGGAGATATTAGGAATCATATTGTCATGCCCAGCCTATGTTGACAGAAATTTGTTTATACCTAGAATAAATAATAAAAACCTTAAGCAGATTATGGACACTGTATTCCCCTTTCTTTTTTCTTTTTCCTTATTTAAGTTGTAAACAACGTATCCTATGAGGAACTGGAGAAGCAGTGAGTAGTCCAAAGCAAATAATTACCTTTCTCTTTGTTTACAATAAGGTTCAGAGACAACTTCTTTTTCCTTTTCATTTAAAAAAAAAAAAACCCAAAAAACAAAATACTGCCTCTTCTTTCTCCAGAAAAATTTAATGGTAAGAAATTATCCCTAGCCCCACTAATGTTGTTAATAAGAATGGAAAGCGGTGGGCATCAGCCTCACTGCCCAATGCCTTCTTTCCCTTCCTGAGTGAGGAATGTTAACTGCATTGTGCTGTAATGAGCCATGCCCAAACTACTGTTTTCTGGTCCACTGTTTATTTGATTTCTTTATTGTAATGAAACTCAGATGGTTGGTGTTTACACTAGCAGTGTGCTGGGCGATCACGCTGGGAACCGTTCTAATTAGCTGCAAGTGGGTCTCAGAATTAGAATGGAGGAAAGAACAAATTTTTAGTAACGACTTTAAATTGAAGCCCTCATTTATTTTCATTATGGCCAGACCAGAAGCAAGCTAATGTTTCCCAGGTCTTTCCATGCAGGGCCTGTGGCTGAGCTGAGTGGAGTAGAATTCAACTATTTCAGATGCACTCAGCCTCCATTCCTCCAGGAAGGGGAATTTTAAGGTAACAGGGGAGTGGACATGGGCTGGAATTGTCAGAGCCGAAGATAAAGTACACAGGGGCTGTGTGGCACTTCTGTTCAACTTTGAACACAGAAAAAGTTATGTTTTCTGAGTTCTGTGATCTAAAAAAACACCTTTTCTTGCCTGAGTGTGTTCTCAGAAATGAAATCTTTTGGTGTCCATAGCAAAGTGACCAGTGAATTACATTTTACCATTCAGCACCTAACAGAGACCACAGCCTAACAAGAAAATGGCTTGTTATAATGAGCCAGTGTTTACATGTCTTCAGGATTTGTGGTTTTCACTTTTTGGGAGCAACTGATTGGTCAGTCATATGAGATTTAAACTATCTAGTCATACTTCATGTAGAGGGTATCTCTAACACATTTTCTGTAGCATAGAACATCATTTTAATGATTACAGCATGTAGCCAGATGTCTTCCAAGGCTTATTTTGAAATGTAATTCTAGTATGTGAATTTGTAAAACATGATTTATAGAAGCTGCAGTAGTCTTGCTGGGGTAGTCAGAAGTTCCTCTCTGTAGAGGCACCTATATACATGTCTTTGCATATTTATGTTCTTATCAGCCAACATTGGGGATGTCTTTTTTTTAAAAAGATTTTATTTATTCATTAGAGAGAGAGAAAGCCAGCACAGCCAGGGGGAGGGGCAGAGGGAGAGGGAGAAGCAGGCTCCCCGCTGAGCAGGGATCCTGACATCCATATGGCAGCAGGGCGGGGCTCAATCCCAGGACCCAGGGATCATGACACGAGCCTAAAGCAGACACTCAACCAACTGAGCCACCCAGGCACCCCCATTGGGGATGTCTTTAATGAAAGTTAAGAAAAAGGTAGAGTTTAAACTATTTGATGATTACTATATAGAAACTCAGATGTGTTTTGAGGAAAATAATACAATATTTATAATCTTGTACTGGAAGACTTGTTTCTGTTCTTTTAAATGTGGCAATATTAATCTGACTTTTTCCTCCTGATTGGAAGCGAATCCTATATCTGATAAGGTACTTGTACCTAGAATATATAAAGAACTCTTAACAGCATTTCACACTTACTGGGATTGCTATAATCAAGACAGATAATAACAAGTGTGGGTGAGGATGTAGAGGAATTGGAGCTCTCATTCTCTGATGGTGGGGTTGTAAAATGGTGCAGACACTTTGGAAAATAGTCTGACAGTTAAGAATAGAATTACCACATGACCCAGAAATTCCACCCATAGGTATATACCCAAGAGAAATGGAAACACATGTCCACATAAAGACTTGTACATGAATATTTCTTTTTTTTTTAAAAAAAGGTTTTATTTATTTGCAGGAGAGAGAGTGAGCGCATGCACAAGCAAGGGGAGGGGCAGAGGGAGAGGCAGACCTCCCCACTGAGCAGGGAGCCTGATTCGGGGCTCGATCCCAGGACCCTGAGATCATGACCTGAGCTGAAGAAAGCCACTTAACCGACTGAGCCACCCAGGCACACTCCCCATTCCCCCACCCCCTTTTTAAAAGGATTTTATATATTAGAGAGTAAAAACTTGTACATGAATATTTCTTTAACAGCATTATTCATAATAGTCAAAAGGTGGAAACAGCAAAAATGACCATCAGCTGATGAATGAGTAAACAAAATGTGGTATTTCCATACAATGCAATATTATATAACCTTAGGAGGAATGAAGCAGTGATATATGATACAACTAGGTGAATTTTGAAAATATTATACTATGTGAAAGAAGCCACATAGAACCCAGGCCTTATGGTTCCACTTATATGAAATGTACAGAATACACAAATCTATAAAGTCAGAAAGTAGATTAATAGTTGTGGGCACCTCGGTAGCTCAGTGGGTTAAGTGTCTGCCTTCAGCTTGGGTCATGATCTCAGGGTCCTGGGATCGAGCCCCGCATCGGGCTCCCTGCTCAGTGGGAAGTCTGCTTCTCCCTCTGCCTCAGCCACTCCTCTGCTCATTCTGTCTCTCTCATTCTCTCTCCAAATAAATAAATTAAAAAAAAAATACTTGCTCAGGACTGGGTAAGGGGATGATGGGATTTGGGGGTGATAGCTAAAGGGTGTGAATTGTTGAAAATATTCTAAAATTGATTGGTTGAATATATCTGTGAATATACTAAAAAAGATTGAAGTATTTTATTTATTTTTTAATTTTGGGGGGGTACTTTTTTATTTTTAAAAATTTTATTGTTATGGTAATCACCATACATTACATCATTAGTTTTTGATGTAGTGTTCCATGATTCATTGTTTGTGCATAACACCCGGTGCTCCACGCAGAGCGTGCCCTCTTTAATACCCATCACCAGGCTAACCCATTCTCCCAACCCCCTCCGCTCTAGAACCCTCAGTTTTTCAGAGTCCATCGTCTCTCATGGTTCGTCTCCCCCTCCGATTTCCCCCCCTTCATCCTTCCCCTCCTGCTATCTTCTTCTTTTTTTATCTTAAAATATATTACATTATTTGTTTCAGAGGTACAGATCTGTGATTCAACAGTCTTGCACAATTCACAGCGCTCACCATAGCACGTACCCTACCCAGTGCCTATCACCCAGCAACCACATCCCTCCCACCCTCCCCCCACACTCAGGCAACCCTCAGTTTGTTTCCTGAGATTAAGAATTCCTCATATCAGTGAGGTCATATGACACATGTCTTTCTCTGATTGACTTATTTCAGTCAGCATCACACCCTCCAGTTCCATCCAGGTCGTTGCAAATGGCAAGATCTCATTCCTTTTGATGGCTGTATAATATTCCATTGTGTATATATACCACATCTTCTTTATCCATTCATCTGTCGATGGACATCTTGGCTCTTTCCACAGTTTGGCTATTGTGGACATTGCTGCTATAAACATTGGGGTGCATGTACCCCTTCGGGTCCCTACATTTGTATCTTTGGGGTAAATACCCAGTAGTGAAATTGCTGGGTCATATGGTAGCTCTATTTTCAACTGTTTGAGGAACCTCCATATTGTTTTCCAGAGGGGCTGCACCAGCTTGCATTCCCACAAACGGTGTAGGAGGGTTAGACTTTCTCCACATCCCTGCCAACATCTGTCGTTTCCTGACTTGTTAATTTTAGCCATTCTGACTGGTGTGAGGTGGTATCTCATTGAGGTTTTGATTTGGATTTCCCTGATGTTGAACGATGTTGAGCACTTTTTCATGTGTCTGCTGGCCATTTGGATGTCTTCTTTGGAAAAATGTCTGTTCATGTCTTCTGCCTATTTCTTGATTGGATTATTTGTTCTTTGGGTGTTGAGTTTGATAAGTTCTTTATAGATTTTGGATACTAGGAAATATCTTCTCCCATTCTGTCTGTTGTCTTTTGGTTGTGTTGACTGTTTCTTTTGCTGCACAAAAGCTTTTTATCTTGATGAAGTCCCAGTAGTTCATTTTTGCCCTTGCTCCCCTTGCCTTTGGCGATGTTTCTAGGAAGAAGTTGCTGTGGCCGAGGTTGAAGAGGTTGCTGCCTGTGTTCTCCTTTAGGATTTTGATGGACTCCTGTCTCACATTGAGGTCTTTCAAGCATTTGGAGTCTATTTTTGTGTGTGGTGTAAGGAAATGGTCCAGTTTCATTCTTCTGCATGTGGCTGTCCAATTTTCCCAACACCATTTGTTGAAGAGACTGTCTTTTTTCCACTGGACATTCTTTCCTGCTTTGTCAAAGATTAGTTGACCATAGAGTTGAGGGGCCATTTCTGGGCTCTCTATCCTGTTCCACTGATCTATGTGCCTGTTTTTGTGCCAGTACCATACTGTCTTGAAGATGACAGCTTTGTAATAGAGCTGAAAGTCTGGAATTGTGATGCCACAAGCTTTGCTTTTCTTTTTCAACATTCCTCTGGCTATACGGGGTCTTTTCTGGTTCCATACAAATTTTGGGATTATTTGTTCCATTCCTTTGAAAAAAGTGGATGGTATTTTGATAGGGATTGCATTGAACGTGTAGATTGCTCTAGGTACCATTGACATCTTCACAATATTTCTTCTTCCAATCCATGAGGATGGAACATCTTTCCATTTCTTTGTGTCTTCCTCAGTTTCTTTCATGAGTATTCGTTAGTTTTCCGAGTACAGATTCTTTGCCTCTTTGCGTAGATTTATTCATTCCTTGGTATCTTATGGTTTTGAGTGCAATTGTAAATGGGATCGACTCCTTAATTTCTCTCTTCTGTCTTGTTGTTGGTGTATAGGAATGCCACTGATTTCTGTGCATTGATTTTATATCCTGCCACTTTACTGAATTCCTGTATGAATTCTAGCAGTTTTTGGGTGGAGTCTTTTGGGTTTTCCACATACAGTATCATATCATCTGCAAAGAGTGAGAGTTTGACTTCTTCTTTGCCGATTTGGATGCCTTTGATTTCTTTTTGTTGTCTGATTGCTGTGGCTAGGACGTCTAATACTATGTTGAATAGCAGTGGTGATAGTGGACATCCCTGCCTCATTCTTGACCTTAGGGGGAAAGCTCTCAGTTTTTCCCCATTGAGAATGATACCGGCTGTGGGTTTTTCATAGATGGCTTTTATGATATTAGGTATGTACCCTCTCTTCCTATACTCTGAAGAGTTTTGATCAAGAAAGGATGCTATACTTTGTCAAATACTTTTTCTGCATCTGTTGAGAGGAATATATGACTCTTGTTCTTTCTTTGGTTAATGTATTTTATCACGTTGATTGATTTGCGGATGTTGAACCAACCTTGCAGCCCAGGGATAAATCCCACTTGGTCATGGTGAATAATCCTTTTAATGTACTGTTGGATCCTATTGGCTAGTCTTCTGGTGAGAATTTTTGCATCCATGTTCATCAAGGATATTGATCTGTAATTCTCCTTTTAGATGGGGTCTTTGTCTGGTTTGGGGGTCAAGGTAATGGTAGCCTCATAAAACGAGTTTAGAAGTTTTCCTTCTATTTCTATTTTTTGGAACAGTTTCAGAAGAATAGGTATTAATTCTTCTTTAAATGTTTGGTAGAACTCCCCTGGGAAGCCAACTGGCCCTGGGCTTTTGTTTGTTGGGAGATTTTTGATGACTGCTTCAATTTCCTTAGTGGTTAATAGGTCTGTTCAGGTTTTCTCTGTCTTCCTGGCTCAGTTTTGGTAGTTCATACATCTCTAGGAATGCATCCATTTCTTCCAGGTTATCAAATTTGCTGGCATAGAGTTGCTCATAATATGTTCTTATAATTGTTTGTATTTCTTTGGTATTGGTTGTGATCTCTCCTCTTTCATTCATGATTTTGTTGATTTGGGTCATTTCTCTTTTCTTTTTGAGAAGTCTGGCCAGGGGTTCATCAGTCTTGTTAATTCTTTCAGAGAACCAGCTCCTAGTTTCGTTGATCTGTTCCACTGTTCTTTTGGTTTCTAGTTCATTGATTTCTGCTCTGATCCTTATTATTTCTCTTCTCCCACTGGGTTTAGGCTTTATTTGCTGTTCTTTCTCCAGCTCCTTTAGGTGTAGGGTTAGGTTGTGTATTTGAGACCTTTCTTGTTTCTTGAGAAAGGCTTGTATTGCTATATACTTTCCTCTCAGGACTGCCTTTGCTGTATCCCAAAGATTTTGAACAGTTGTGTTTTCGTTTTCATTGGTTTGTATGAATTTTTTTAATTCTTCTCTAATTTCCTGGTTGACCCATTCATTCGTTTGTAGGATGCTCTTTAGCCTCCATGTATTTGACTTTCCTCTTGTGATTGAGTTCTAGTTTCAAAGCATTGTGGTCTGAAAATATGCAGGGAATGATCCCAGTCCTTTGGTACCGGTTGAGACCTGATTTGTGACCTAGGACGTGATCTATCCTGGAGAATGTTCCATGGGCACTAGAGAAGAATGTGTATTCTGTTGCTTTGGGATGGAATGTTCTGAATATGTCTGTGAAGTCCATTTGGTCCAGTGTGTCATTTAAAGTCTTTATTTCCTTGTTGATCTTTTGCTTAGATGATCTGTCCATTTCAGTGAGGGGGGTGTTAACGTCCCCCACTATTACTGTATTGTTGTTGATGTGTTTCTTTGCTTTTGTTATTAATTGCCTTATATAATTGGCTGCTCCCATGTTAGGGGCATATATTTACAATTGTTAGTCTTCTTGTTGGAGTGACCCTTTAAGTAGGATATAGTGTCCTTCCTCCTCTCTTATTACAGTCTTTGGTTTAAAATCTAATTTGTCTGATATAAGGATGGCCACCCCAGCTTTCTTTTGCTGTCCATTAGCATGGTAAATGGTTTTCCACCCCTTCACTTTCAATCTGGGAATGCCTTCGGCTCTAAAATTAATCTCTTGCAGATGGCATATCGATGGGTCTTGTTTTTTAATCCATTCTCATACCCTGTGTCTTTTGATTGGGGTATTTAGCCCATTTACGTTCAGGGTAACTATTGAAAGGTATGAATTTAGTGCCATTGTATTGCCTGTAAGGTGACTGTTAATGTTTATTGTTTGTGTTCCTTTCTGGCTAGTTGCTTTTAGGCTCTCTCTTTGCTTAGAGGACCCGTTTCAATATTTCCTGTAGGGCTGGTTTTGTGTTTGCAAATTCCTTTAGTTTTTGTTTGTTCTGGAAGCTTTTATCTCTCCTTCTATTTTCAGTGACAGCCTAGCTGGATATATTATTCTTGGCTGCATATTTTTTCTTTTATTGCTCTGAATATATTATGCCAGTCCTTGCTGGCCTGCCAGGTCTCTGTGGATAGGTCTCTTGCTAATCTAATGTTTCTACCAGTGTAGGTTACATATCTCTTCTCCCAAGCTGCTGTCAGGATTTTCTCTTTGTCTCTGAGACTCATAAGTTTTACTATTAGATGTCGGGGTGTTGACCTATTTTTATTGATTTTGAGAGGGGTTCTCTGTGCCTCGTGGATTTTGATGCATTTCCTTCCCCACATTAGGGAAGTTCTCTGCTATAATTTGCTCCATTATACCTTCTGCCTCCCTCTCTCTTTCTTCTTCTTCTGGGATCCCAATTATTCTAATGTTATTTCATCTTATGGTATCGCTTATCTCTCGAATTCTGCCCTCATGTTCCAGTAGTTGTTTTTCTCTCTTTTTCTCAGCTTCTTTATTTTCCATCATTTGGTCTTCTATATCGCTGATTCTCTCTTCTGCCTCATTTATCCTGGCAGTTAGCGCCCCCATTTTTGATTGCACCTCATTAATAGCCTTTGATTTCGACTTGGTTAGATTTTAGTTCTTTTATTTCTCCAGAAAGGGTTTCTCTAATAACTTGTATGCTTTTTTCAAGTAGTATCCTTAAAGTCATGATTCTGAACTCTAAGTCCGACATCTTACTAATGTCCGTATTGAGTAGGTCCCTGGCAGTTGGTACTACCTCTTGTTCTTTTTGTTCAGGTGATTTTTTCCGTCTTGTCATTTTGTCCACAGGAGAATAGATGAATGAAAGAACAAAATGGTAACAGGGTAACAACGTCCCCAGAAAATATATTGTAAACAAATCAGAGAAGACCTGAAACCAGGGGAAAAGAAAGGGAAGGAAAGAAAAAAGGAAAAGAAAAGAAAAAGATAAAAACAAAAACAGAACAAAGGAAAAAAACAGAATATGATCAAATATGATCAGGCTGGTGCATAGATCAGTGCCACACCCTAGATTTTGGGTGTATTTTGGTCTGTTAGATAAAGTGCCTCCCAAAATTTGAAAGAAAGAAAAACTTACATATGTACAAAAATAAGGGTTGATACGGTGAAGGGATGGAATATGATTGTAAAGATGAAAATTTTAAAAAATTTTGTATAAGGAATTTTTAAGATAAGTTGTTTGAAAAAAGAACAAAGAGGATTTAAAAAAAAAGGGGAGAGAATGTGATCAGGCAGGAGATTAGAACAAAGTCATACACTAGAGATTTAGGGTATATTTCGATCTGCTAGAAGTATCTGTATTTCAGAATTTTAAAGAGAGAAGAACTTATATATATATATGCCAAAAATAAGTGTAACTACTCTGATGGGAAAGAATATGACTCTAAAAATGAAAAATAAAAATGTTTTTTAAAAAAGGGATTGAGAAGATGTTGGTTGAAAAAAGAAAAAATAAAAATAAAAGAAAAAGTTAAAAATTAACTCTGAAAGACTAAAGAATCATGGTAAAAAAGCCATCGATTCTATGTGCAGTATTCCCCTAGCCTTGAAGTTCTGTTGTTCTCCTTGATCGGTAAACTTGGCCTTGGCTCGCTGTTCTTGCTGATCTTCTGGGGGAGGGGCCTGTTGCCGTGGTTCCCAAATGTCTTTGCCGGAGGTGGAGTTGCCCCGCCCTTGCCGGGTCTGGGCTAAGTCATCTGCTCAGGTTTGCTCTTGGGAGCTTTGGTTCCCTGCAAGTTTTCGGTTCAGCTTTGGAGGATGAGAGTGAAAATGGTGGCCTCCCAATCTCTCCCTGGAGGAGCCGAGAACTCGGGGCTCGATTCCTCAGTGCGCACCTAGAGAAAAGCAGTCACTCCTCTCTCTCCGGTCTCCGGCCGCACTCTGTGCTCACCCGGCCTGTGACCGAGCATTTGTATCTCTGGCACCTGACTTGGTGTGGAGTCTCCAAACCCAGCCGATCCCTGCGGTGCTCTCCTGCACTGCTCCTCCCAGGGGAGAAAGGGGAGTCTCCCCGGCTCTGCCGCTTGTTGGGTCCCTGCTGGAGGAGCAGTGGCCCGACTGGGCGGCGGATCACAGTTTATGGCAACCCCGAGCTGAGAGCCCGCGCCTCGGCTCTGTCTCTGCAGCCGGCTTCCCCGCTCCGATACCTGGGAGCTCTGCCGCAATCAGGCACCCCTGTCTTTCTGTGACCCCGAGGGTCCCGAGACCCCACTGTCCCGCGAGGGTTCCACCCCCCGTTTAGCCAGTGGAGCGACATCCCTTGGTGGAGCCGACTTCTAGAATTTCCAGTTTTGTGCTCGGCGGCTCTGTCATTTGGCCAGAAGCGGCTGTGGGAGGCCCCCACCCCTGCTGTCTGTCCTCCCGAATATCGCCTCGGATTCCCTTCTCCCTATGTCCTACCATCTAGAATGTGGTCGCTTTTCTGTTCAGAGAGTTGCTGCTATTCTTTTCTTTGATCTCTTGTTGAGTTTGTAGGTGTTCAGAATGGTTTGATCCCTATCAAGCTGAATTCCTGAGACCAGATGACATCCAGGTCTCCTACTCCTCCGCCATCTTGCTCCGCCCCCCCCGTAAGTATTTTAAATGGGTGAATTGAATGGTATATGAATTATAGTTAAAGTTATAACAAAAATATAAATTGATGCTTACATGCTTTTGATTTTTTTATATATATATTTATTTTGTAAAAGAGAATGGGCTATGGAAAAGTTGTTTTGTTGCATTCAGGCATACAGGATTCTTTGCAGCTCTAGGAAAGTACAATGTATTTCCTTTCTCCAACTTTTACTGATCTTGTCCCTATGTCTGGAATGTTTTTCCACTGTTTAAAGTCGTCTTATTCTCTGTCGTGTACCGGCAATGCTGTTTTCTTGTATGAAGCCTTCCTTGATGAACCTAATCTGGAAGAGTTTTTCCTTGGTGCTCTCACAGAACTGATTGGTAGCTATTATCTCCTGAATGTTGATCAGAAGCATCTCTTAGATATTACTTAGTCTAAAGGTATCATTTTAGAGATAAGAGAGAGACCACCAACACACATGGAAGAAGAGTGCCCCGCTCAAAGTCACACAACTGTTTTCAATATAATCAAGGTATTAGTTTTTTACAGACTCCTGGAGCCAAGAGTGAAGTGCCTCCAACCCTCAAAAAATGAATAAGGAAAAAATTGTCTACTTTCTCCTTATTTTTGTCACCATAAAAGCATCTTCTTGCTTTGATACCCCTGCAATTTCTAGCTTGATTGTGGGACTATAAGAATTGATATTGGGAGGAAAGAAGGTCTCTCTGAGAGCCAGAGGTTTATGTTGGAATAAGAGGCCAATTTAAAGCTTTATGCCAGGTTTGGATTTCAACTCTGAAGATTCCTAACACACTTCCATCCTATTGCTAGTAAAGATGTGTGTGTTCTGTTGTGGTGTCCAAGTGTAAATGGTGGTTGTTTTCTGTATGAGAAAATCCCTGTGATCTTTATAACTTCTCCCTTGCATAATGTCAGAGACATGATTTCTGCATGACGTAAAAGAGATCATGGTCAAGTGGAAAAAAGGGATAGGGTAGGTTTTATGTGAATTCATTTTGAATCCAATTAACCGTACAGATTTTGAGAGAACAAGTTGAATTTGAAGGGGTATAGTTCTTGGACCTATAGTAACGAACTTGTTCTTTTCCATGTCTCCAGAAGGGATGATGGGTAAAAGTAAATAATATCTCTCTGCCTCATGGCCCTGATATGAGAGTGCATTAGAAGCTGGGGAGGCTAAATTTCTGGAAGATGCAATATAGAGTTTATAAGCATTATGATCTTGCCCTTTCTCAACGTAGCTTAAAAATTATTGTTCTGTTTGTATGACATTCTTACTGGTGTACTAAGAGCCGTAGGCAGTTAAAAAAATGGTATGTGAGCTGGTCCCTGTCCTCGCTGTTTCTTGCCCTGGCTGCTCTGCGAGCATCAGCAGGCTAGGGAGCTTGCTTCTTTTGGCGTGGAGTGCCCTGTCCTCCAGTTTCTCTTCTTGCAGATGAAGGAGGAGGTAAAAATCAGGCCAGTCCTGCTACTCTAATCTATTCTGTTTCAGAAAGCCCTGAATAAATCTAATTTTTAAATCTTATTTGGGCTAGTCATCATGGCACCTAAGTTTTTCCGTCAGATAAACACAGACAGAAGTCTTAGATTTGTCCAAACCTCCAATATATTATATATGGCACAGGAAGATCCCTAGGGCAGAAATTCAAAGTGACAGGGGCAGAAGTACAACCTGAGAGAGGCAGATCCTGGAGAAGCCACTGTAGCCATCCTTGACTTGTGTGTTGCAGGAACTGACATTATGGTCGTAACTGCATTTTAAGCATTGATTCTGGAATTAGATGATTAGATCTGAGCTACAAAAATCAGCTGAACTCCAGAGGGCATACAGAGCAGGTGTGCTTGGCTTTTTGCTCTATGAACGTTTGTCCTGTCATTAATTGGTAATGATAAAGCAGGTGTTCCTAATTCTGTTCCTGTGTGTCTTATTTTTAAACTTCATCTCACATCAAGGAAAACATGATTGAAGGATAACTGCTGGCTTCATTGTCTCATCTGCAGATTCCTGAAGTTACCTCTTCTAAATACTGTGGGTTTCTAATTCTCCTTGGCTTATTTAATCGCGTGCCCTGGTTCTTTCTGTTTGTGGATTTGTAGGAAGGCCCTCATAAGGGTGAAGGAAGGATAAGGACCCCAAGGCCCTTATAACAGAGGCTATGTCATCACCTTGGCTTGAGGTATAGAAACACCTTTGTGATTATTATAAGCCGTGACGTTAAAGGGAATTTTTAAAAAAGTATTGAACCATAGGACTATCTCCAGGAATCAGATATTTTATTATTTTTTTAATTTTATTTTTTAAATTTTATTATGTTAGGAATCAGATATTTTATTATTATTTTGGATGGAAGAAAACCAATTTGAAAATTCATTTGTGTCATACAGTAAGAAAAGTATTAGTAGGAGAAAGAATTTTGAAAAATGAAGGAAGAAACATGTATTGTTATGGGAGGAGTGAATTTTATTTTGTGGAGAGGTTAGATCACAAAGGAAAAACTAAGGAGATATCCAAAACCAGAAATATTTCCTGTAATTTCTTTTAAAACTGGGACCAGGAGGAAGGAGTATTTTAGTTGTGCCTGTATTAGGAATGATAGCAACAATAACTGAGGCCCAAAGATACAGAACAGATGACAGGGGGCAAAACTCAGAGGGAAGCAAATGACTGCCTCAGGGAAAAATCAGATCTACATAGTATGGAAAGTCCCTCTTAAAGCGAAAACCAGGGGTTTAATAAAAGAAGCAAATTAGGAACCAGTCCTGAAAGACTGGAGCTACTTTGAGCAGGTATGGACCAATCCGAGAGGGCATGGCAGGGAGGACCAGAATCCAGTGTGGCTAGCACTATTAGGTGAGGCTGAAGATGACAAGATTATTTAGATGGGGCAGCGGGCACCGTCCGTACTGTTAGGAAACATGCTCTCAGGACTCACGATTTCTGAGTCTGAGCCAGCGGTCCCAAGTTGCCTGTCTTTGGGCAACATTAGGCCCAGAAACGCATTTTGTTTTGCTGATAAGTTTTTAAAAATACTCATTTTCAAACAAGAAAATGGTGATTTCAAGTCAGACTGAATAAAACATTGCAGGGATGGACGCTCTGGCATCCCCGGGGCCCAGCACCTCCTAGTGCAGCAGTCAGTTGGAGCTGAGGCGTGGAAGTCCTTCCAGATGGCAGTTCTTCCCTCTGGCTAATGTCTCCACTTGCCCAGTTTCCCTCCTTTATGTCACCCACTTGGCCTCTGCAGGCATTTGGATTTGTGACATCTATTTAAAAGGAAGATAAAGGTAAAATGAGACAAACTAAAGGGACCTGGCTGGCAAATAAGAGTATAGTCCAAACCTGGGCTAGATAATGGAGTGAGGGAAGATGTTATGGGGTAAAGTTAGCCCCCTCAGCCATGTAAAATTGGGACAGCTTTGGGTGAATAAGAGATGCTCTTGGCTGACCCAGAAAGCATTAATTTCATAGCTCTTATTAGGTAGATTGTCGTAAGACTGAATCCAGATATATGTCCAGAGATATGGGTAGATTATCACAACCCAGAATCCAGAGATTTATGGTTGAAAAAAGAAATTTCAAAAAAAAAAAAAAAAGAAAGAAAAGAAAAAAGAAATTTCAGGGATCATGCATCAGATGCTCAAATCACTGTAGATAAATGGTGGAACCATGTCAGCTGTGTGACTATGAGGAATCGCCTGACCAGTGGCAAAGAATGGTGTGCCTTTTGTACAACTGTTCAGATGAAAAACAGATAAACTTTGGGGCTGGTCAAAACAAAACCAACCAAGAACATGCTTGTAGGACACTAGTATTTCTGGTTTACAGAATTTGAAGGAAATTGAGGGGTTGGCATTGCTGGAAGATGATGCAACCGTAAGAGAAACAGTTTTGGTATGAAGGACCCCACAGCTGAATATTGCAAGGGGTATTTTTGTTCTTTTTATTGTTATGTAGTAGAATTTTAAAAATTGAATTAAGGTATTTTAATAGTTGTAACAAATGGCCTTAACTGAAGTGAATGACTATTTCTTCAGGGAAGTAACTATCCTGTGGAAAGTGAAGACATGGGAATATGATGTGTTCAGAGAGTAAAATGTTTGTGTCCTTCCCAAAGTCAGCCCTTAATTGATATTATTAGGAGGTAGGGACTTTGGGAGGTGATCAGGTCATGAGCGTGTAGCCCTCATGAAAGAGATTAGTAGCGCCCTTATAAAAGAGAGGTCAGAGAGCTCCCTTTCCCCTTCCACCATGTGAGGACATAGTGAGGGAATGGCCATCTATGACACAGAAAGTGGATTCTCATCAGATACCAGATCTGCTGACACCTTGATCTTACTGGCCTCCAGAATTGTGACAAATATTGTTTAAGCCACCCAATCTAAGGGTGTTTTCTGCTACAGAAAATGAATGAATGAACTAAGACAAAATAAACTTGCATAAGAATAAACACAAGTATAAAGATAGAAGACAACAGAGGTGATGGAGAAGAGTTAAAGATCGGAAAAGAGCCAATGAAGAAATGTGGCCAGTGAAAGATTCTGAAGTTCAGGAAGTCCAAGAGACTTATAAGAACAAGCAACAACAATGACAACAACAAAAGGGAAAAGAACTCATAGCTATAGAGAAAAAACTGGTGGTGGCCAAAGGGGAGGGCGAAATAGGTGAAGGGGATTAAGAGGTACAAACTTCCAGTTACCAAATAAATAAATCATGGGGATGAAAAGTGCAACATAAGGAATTTAGTCAATAATATTATAGTAACTTTGTGTGGTGACAGATGATGGCTATACTTATCATGGTGAGCATTTCCTAATGTATATAATTGTAGAAACACTATGTTGTATACCTGAAACTAATAAAATGTAGTATGTCAACTGTACTTCAGGTTAAAAAGGATGATCAATATCCATTATTATTTTTAATTATATGTGTGGTAACCTCCCTCACATCCAGAACCTTCATGAAAATCTACGTACCTTAGAAATGCCATGTTTTTTTGAGGGGGAGAAAAGAAAAACAGCTGAATTCCATGTCTGGAGCAGAGAGGGAAGAAAATGCTAATAGGAGATGAGATACAAGCAAAATGAACTGAGATCAAGAGTCTGGCAAGAAAAAGAATTTGAAGCTAGATGTGACCATGAGAACATGAGAATGATATTTTGTAGAAATCTTGGAGAAAGCTAGGCATATCCTGCAGGATGTGGAATAGGGGCTCAAGCCAATTTCATTTAAATCTCAAAGGATCAAATGACCTTAGGTGACATCGCATTACAACTTAAGTTTGCCCAATGCGGAATACCTGATGCTCATTGAGTTTTCTTTCCTTTTAATAAGCTTCCTGCTGATCCAATAATAAACTGGCCAATGCAGTGCTGAGACCACCTTGGAACACCACCTCCTGGTGTGAATGTGGGAAGAGGCACTTGAAGGGGCTGCTGATTCTGGACTGACAGTTTTCCACTTGGAATCCTGGTTCCAAGTTATAGTCCCATTAGAAGGATCCCCAAGGAGTAGACAAATGTGCTCTAGTATCCAGTCACCTGTTGGCAGACTCCAAATAAAAGTGAAACAAGGAGCCTTCAGAATAACCAAGTTTATGGTAGTTGGCTGGAATAGGGTCTGAAAAAATAAATATCGCCTTCTTCCTTGGAATGTGCACTTCCTGTGTGCCAGTTGATGAGACTGAAGAAATTCTTGTCTGTGAAACACTCCTCTGCTGAAATCTCAGTGGTAAATCAAGAGGGTATGTGTTTGTGGAGACTAAAATCTGCAGTTACTTTGCAGAACCAACGGGACCAGGATAGATAAGTCTAGTAGAAAACTTGATTAAAATAACTAAGGAGTTTTCTTCTGTGAGATATTATTTAAGCATATTCAACTGATTTATTGAGGATGTTGCTTTAAAAACCTTTAAAAATTATATAGTTCATTCCACTTAGCAACAGAGTCTCTCAAGAGGAAAGGGGGATGAGAGGGCACGTTCTGCACGGAGCACTGGGTGTTATGCACAAACAGTGAATCGTGGAACACTGCACCAAAACAAATGATGTAATATACGGTGATTAACATAACAATAAAAAAATTTTTAAAAAAAGAGAAAAGGGGGATGAAATGAAATCAAACTTGGCTGAGGTTCAGTCTTCGTTTAGAACTTGACTTTTCTGTGTCCTTTCTTTTTTCTTAATAGTATAGAGTGGCATAAATTTTACCTCCTTATGGTAGTTCTTGCATATGCTGTTTGGTAGTGGTAAAATTAATTTATAGTAAGAAAGATAAGGTTTCTGAATATTGAATGAGCCAAACTCGATGTACCTTTAAAATTTGGCTCAGGGCAGGTCCAGGAAGATTTTAAAATTCAGCAGTAGTTGCTATTCAGAAGGTTGTTCTAGTACCATTGCCAGTAAAAACTCAAAGTAAAAGGTCTAATGTATCACACATTGGGTTTGAAGATCTATGTTCAGGGTAACAAGGCAATTCTGGCGCTCTCTCTCTCTCTCTCTCTCTCCCCCCCCCCCCCACACACACACACACACACACACACACACACACACCTTCAGAAGTGTCCCAAATTGTTATTGACTGTGCTTATGTTCTGAGCAAACAGGGTCAGTGAAGGCAGGAGTGTCTCTACATCCTCATCTTCGCCTTTGCAAACACACATGAAAAAATTAATTAAAATGATCAATTCATGCATGAATTATTTGACACTTTCCTTTCTCATAAGTGAAGTGGTATAACCCATTTGGGGAGGTACAGTTCAAGCTAAGAAAGGCAGAAGGAAAGGAAGGAGGGCTTGAAAGTTGGATTCAGAAAGTACTGTGTTGAAGCTAACACCTAGTGATGTAACTCTAAGAGATGAAATATGACATCACGGGTGTAGGAATAGCAGGAGCCTCAGGTCCACTGTGCCAGGTTCGTCTGATTGTTACTTTGGTGGTTTCTTCAATATTGACTCTTTAAAGGACTGTCACGTTGATGGCCCCTCCGAGGGCTAAAAGTGACATTAATAATAGCTACCATAACCTGAGTACCTATCACATGCCAGTCTCATGCTAAGCACTTTAAAAAAGTTCTGTAACTGAATTCTTACTGCCCTGTGGCGGCAGATACCCTTATTCCTGTTTCATAGATAGATGAATAATGAGCTAGATGAAATAATTCTTTTCCTTATTGGTTGGTATAATTGAAAGATAATGAGCTTAGAATAATTAAGACCCATGTTTATCTTTCACTTGACCTGGGACGTAGGAGAAACCGCACATTGTAAATTTATGTAGGGAGAATCTTTGTTGAATGTGAACTTAATTGTGAATGTTTCTACATGAAAAGGAAGACTGGGTTTTTCTAAAGAACAAATTGGAGTCAGTATGTTTTATGTGATACATGCAAAGGTCAGAGCAGGTACTGTCTGTGTTCTACTTTCTTCTCCCTAGAGTCAGACTTAGTTTTCTCAGCTTAGTGTAAGAAGCATCGGACTGGAAAGAGCCTGGGGTTTTTACTGAAACACACTTGAGATTTAAGCCTTGCTCTAATACTTAGTTACTGTAAAGAGTTCCAATTGTTTCAGCCATCACAAACTCATAGGTAGACGTGGGTATTTAATGTAGATTAAAGATAATATATACAAAATTCTTGTTATATGGTAAACATTCTATACATGGAAGCCATTTTAGGTTTGGTTTACCTCAATAGTTAGGAAAGTTTTCCAAAGACCATCATTGTCCAGTATGGTAGAATTAGAATGCATTTGCTTTAACCATTCATTATGGGTCAATACTCTATAATAAATTTATCTGTGAGCTTCTTGATTCTACCTTTGTTCATCCTTTAGCCGGTATCTGTGCTTGGGGTAAACTGTTCCTTGTATTTTTACCTAATCTCTTAGATGTGCTTCCTATTACTGTGCCAAAACTAGACTATGAATGCTAGAATTTCAGGATTTGATGCCAAATCTGTATGAGCTAGTGTAGTTTTGTAACTCTGTCCTTTCTACTGTCATCTGTGTTGATCCCTAACATTTAGTCTGTTTTCGAGAATACTTCTCAGGATGTCTTTTCCTTTTCTGCCAGGAGGTCTTTCTTTATGAGATCAAGGACAACATGGGGTTTGAACACTAACACCCATGCCAACTCTTGCTTCTCCATGTTTCCATCAGTTGAAGTTTGTTTACTGGTTTTATTAAAACTATCTTGTTACTGTTTGATTTGATTTAACATCTAGATGGTCCTGTGGTAACCAAACAGCTTTCCAAATTTCTACTTAAACATACCCGGACAATTTTATTGGAAAATAGCCTTTGAATGTTTAGTTATGATCTAGGTTTCTGGAGTCTTTTCAGTTGTATTCATATAAAATGGAGTTCTAGTACACAGACTTTTATGAGATATAATGTGAAAATGGGCATTAAGTACTTGATGTCAGCTCAGCATATTGTAACACCTCCCTTTATTTGTCATAGTCAAAAGTTGATCTGTTTCACATGGTAAGTGCCAATACTTTAAAATGTTAACTCTTAAAGGGAAATAAATCTAAAGTGCATCATGCTCTTACATATTTTTTAAATAGTTTTTTCCTGATTATAAAACGAATGGATCTATATTGTAAACGATTTAAAGTAAAAAGAGGCATATAAAAAAGTAAAAGTCACTCATCACCCACCTCATAGGTATTATACTTTGCTGTCCAACATTCCATACATTTCTCTATGCATTCAAATTTTTTTTAAAGATTTTATTTATTTGAGAGAAAGAGAGAGAGAGAGCATGCGCGTGAGAGAACTCACAAGCAGGGGGATGGGGCAGAGGGAGAGGGAGAAGCAGACTCCCCTCTGAGCAGGGAGCCGATGCAGGGACTCAATCCCAGGACCCTGGGATCATGACCTGAGCCGAAGGCAGATGCTTAACCGACTGAGCCATCCAGGTGCCCTACATTCAAATATTTTAAAAAGAGGGTCTTAAATATACATTTTGTTTTTAAATCTATTTTTATTGGCTTTTTGATGTATAATTACATACAATAAAATTCATCAATTTTTAAATGTACGGTTCTTTGAGTTTTGTCAAATGCACACTCTTATAACTACCGCCATAATCATGATATAGGACATTTTCATCATCCCAGAATATTTCTCAAATCCATTTGCGATTAACCACCCCCCCAATCCCTCTATGCAACAACTGATCTGTTTTCTCCTCCTCCTCTTCCTTCTCACCCTGGACCTCCCTCCTCCTTATTTTATTTAAGTATAGTTGATACACAATGTTACATTAGTTTCAGTATACAACATAGTGATTCAGCAACTCAGTGCATTATGCTCTGCTCACCAAAAGTATAGCTACCATCTGTCATGCAACATTATTACAATTCCATTGACTCTGTTCCCTGTGATCTAACTTTTGTTCCTATGATTTATTCATTCCATAACTGGAAGCCTGTATCTCCCACTCGCTTCACCTGTTTTGCCCATTCCCCACCACCCTCCCCTCTGGCAGCCATCACTTTGTTCTCTGTATTTATGGGTCTATTTCTGCTTTTGTTTGTTCATTTGTTTTGTCTTTTAGATTCCATATATAAGTGAAATCATATGGTATTTGTCTTTCTTTGACTTATTTCACTTGGGATAATACCCTCTAGGTTCATCCATGTTGTCACAAATGGCAAGATCTCATAATTTTTTATGGTTGAGTTATATTCCATTGTACATATATACATCACATCTTTATTCATTTATCGATAGACACTTCGGCTGATTCCATATCTTCGCTCTTGTTAGTAATGTTGCAGTAAACATAAGAATGCATATATCTTTTCAAATCAGTGTTTTTGGTGGGGCTTTTTTGCGGGGGATACCCAGTAGTCCAGTAGTAAAATTATTGAATCATAGGGTATTTCTATTTTTAATTGTTTGAGGAACCACCATACTGTTTTCGACAGTGGCTGTACCAATTTGCATTCCCACCAACAGTGCCTGAGGATTCCTTTTTCTCCACATCCTTGCCAACACTTGTTATTTTTTATCTTTTTGAGTCTAGCCCTTCTGACAGGTGTAAGGTGATAGCTCATTGTGGTTTTGATTTGCATTTCCCTGAAGATCAGTGATGTTGAGAATCTTTTCATGTGTCTGTTAGCCATCTGTATGTCTTCTTTGTAAAACTGTCTGTTCAGGTCCTCTGCCCATTTTTAAATTGGATTATTTGGGGCTTTTTGGTTGTATAAGTTTTTTATATATTTTGGATATTAACCCCTTATTAGATACATCATATGCAAACATGTTCTCCCAATCAGTAGGTTGCCTTTTTCTTTCATTGATGGTTTCCTTTGCTGTGCAGAAGCTTTTTATTTTCATGTAGTCCCAGTAGTTTATTTTTGCAGCTGATCTGTCTTCTTAATTTCCTTTTTGGATTGTTCATTGTTGGCATATAGAAGCATTTGATTTTTGTGTGCTGATTTTGTATCCTGCAACTTTCCTGAATTCATTTATTAGTATGTTTTCTCTTTTTTAATGTATTCTTTGGGATTTTCTCTATATAGGATCATGTCATCTGTGAATAGAGATAGTTTCACTTCTTCTTTCCAGTTGAGATACTTTTTTTTCCCCCCTTGCCTAATTGCTGTGACTAGAACTTCCACTACACTGTTGAAAAGCAGTGGTGAAAGCAGGCATCCTTGCCTTGTTCCTGATCCTATGGGGGAAAGCTTTCAGTCCGTCACCATTAAGTATGATGTTACCTGTAGTTTTTCATAAATATCATTTATCATGTTGAGGAATTTTCATTCTATTCCTAGTTTTCTGAGTGTTTTTGTTATGATGAAATGGTGTTAGATTTTGTCACATGCTTTTTCTGCCTCAGTTGAGATCATCATATGGTGTGTTTCATTCCTTCCATTAATGTAATGTATTAAATTGATTTTTTCATGTTGGACTACCCTTACATTCCTGAGATAAACTTCACTTAGTAATGGTGTATAATCCTTTCAGTATGATTTTAGGTTTAGATTGCTAATATTTTGTTCAGGATTTCTACATTGATAGTCATAGGTCATTGGTCTTTAGTTTTCTTTTCTGGTGGTTTCTTTGTCTGGCTTTGGTATCAGTGTAATGCTGGCCTTATAGAATGAGTTAAGAACTTTCCCACCCTCTTTCACTGAGTGGAAGAGTTTGAGGAGAATCAGTGTTAATTCTTCTTCAGATGTTTGGTAGAATTTACCAGAGAAGCCATCCTTTCTTTATAGTGAGTTTTGTTTTTTGTTTTTGTTTTGAGAGAGAGAGAAGCACTGAAACGTGAGCAGGGTTGGGGGCTTGGGGAAGGGGCAGAGGGAAAGAGAGACTCTTAAGCAGGCTCCACGCCCAGCACAGAGCCCCACACAGAACTCGATCTCACAACCCTGAGATCATGACCTGTGCCAAAATCAAGAGTCGGATGCTTAACAGACTGAGCCACTCAGGTGCTCCTATAGTGAGGTTTTTGATTACTGATTTAATCTCTTTACTTACTATAGGTCTGTTCACTTTTTAAATTTTTTCTTGAGTCGTTATTGGTAATGGGTGTGTTTCTGGAAAATTTTCTCTTTCATGTAAGTTACCTAATTTGTTGGCACACAATTATTTGTATTCTTTTGTAACCCTTTTTTGTTTCTGTGATGTTGGTAGTAATCTCTCCACTTTCATTTCTGATTTTAGTTACTTGTGTCTTCTCTCTTTTTCTGCCTCAATTTTGTTGATCTTTTCAAAGAACTGACTTTTAGTTTTGTGATTCTTTCTATTGTTTTCTGTTATTTGTTTCATTAATCTCTTCTCTACTTTTTATTATTTCTTCCCTCTGCTACCTTTTAGTTTGCTCTTCTTTTTCTTGTCTCTTAAGGAATAAAGCTATGATCAGTTGACAGAGGAAGAGAAAAACCAAGCCTGGTTTATATATAGTTCTGCATGATATTCAGGCACCACCCTAAAGTGCAGAACTGCAGTACTCTCTGCACATCCCTGGTGAAGGGAAATCCTCCCACTGGGCAGAACTTTGAGTAGTGATCCTGGTTATTCACTTTGCTTGGAAGGAGAAATGGCCAGACATGCAATTATAATCTGATTCATGGGTTGTGGCCAATGATTTGGCTGGATGGTCAGGGGCTTGGAAGAAACATGAATGGAAAACTGGCAACAATGAAATTTGGGGAAGAGGTATGGGGATAAATCTCTCTGAATGAGCAAAAAATATGAAGATATCTGTGTTCCATGTGAATGCTCACCAGAGGTTAACCTCATCAGAGAAGGGTTTTAATAATTAAATGTATAGGATAACTTCTTCGGTGGATACCAGTCAGCCTCTTTCTTCAGGCACCCCTGTCATTGCCTAATGGACTTATGAACAAAGTGGCCATGGTGGCAAGGATGGAGGTTATGCATAGGCTCAACAAAATGGACTTCTACTCATCAAGGCCAGCCTAGCTATGGCCACCCCCCAGTGGTGAGACCTGTGAGACGAGTACTGAGCCCCTGATATGGCAGTATCCCCAGGGGTGACCAACAAGCTTCCTGGTGGCAGGTGGATTACACTGGACTCTTTCCATCATGGAAGAGGCAGCATTTTGTCCTTAATGGAATAGATACTGAATATGCATTTGCTTTCCTTGTAAGCAATGCTTCTAACAAAACTACCATTGGTGGACTTACAGAATGGCTTATCTATCATCATGCTATTTCTCACAACCTTGCTTAGATCCAGGAACTTACTTAAGAGCAAAAGAAGCATGGCAATGAACTTATACTCATGGAATTCTGTGGTCTTAACCATGTTTCCACCATCCTGAAGCAGCTGGCTTTGTAAGGTAGTGGAATGGCCTTTTGAAGACTCAGTTACAGTGCAAACTAGGTGGCAAAACCTTTCAGGTTTGGGACAAGGTTCTCTAGAAAGCTGTATATGCTCTGAGTCAGCATCCAGTACATGGTGATATTTCTCCCCTAATCAGAATTCATGGGTCTAGGAATCAGGGGTTGAAAATGGGAGTGGCATCCCTCACTTTTAACCCTAGTTACCTACTAGGATAATCTTTGCTTCCTGTTCTCATGACCTTATGCTCTGTTGGCCTAGAGGTCTTAGTTCCAAAGGGAGAAATGCTTCAACCAGGATATACAACAATGATTCAATTGGACTGGAGCGTAAGACTGCTGCTTAGCCACTTTGGGCTCCACATGCCACTGAATAAACAGACGAAAAGGTAGTCACTGTGGTGGTTGAGATGATTGATCCTGACTACCAAGGAGAAATTAGAGTACTACTCCATAATGGAGGTAAGGAAAAGTATTTCTGGAATATAGGCGACCCCTTAGAGTGTCTCCAGTATTACCATGGCCTGTGAGTAAGGTCAATGGAAAAATGCAACAGTCTAATCCATTCAGGAATTGAAGGTTTAGGTCACCTCACCATGTAAAGAATCATGAAACAAATGAACAAACAAAACCAGTGAAGGTTTACTGAAGGCAAAGGGAATACAGAATGGGTAGTTGAAAAAGTTAGCTATAAATACCAGCTATAACGATGTGACCAGTAACAGAAATGAGAAGTGTATTTGTCATGAGTATTCCATATTCCTCCATATTTTGTTATGAATATGTTTGCCTATGTATATAGCAAATATATTGTTTTCTTCCCCCTCTTATTCCCTTATTATATAACATAATATACTTACTTTATATCATAGTATTTAAATATTGTTTATTATACATCATTGTATTTGAGTTACAGATTTCAGAGAGAAGAGTAAGCGTCACTCAAGGACTTTTCCTCTTCTGTGGAAGGTGTTAGTGTGTTTCTGTTGTATGCAGGATAGTTGTATCATGTTAGGAGGAATTAAGACCTTGTTATTGTCTTTATTTGGAGATTAAATATGATTTAAGGAGATATGTATAGGTGACAGGTTGACAAGGATTGGATTTGTGATGGTTAATTTTGTTTCAAATAAATGCTCAGATATTTGGTTAAACACTATTTCCACGTATGGCTATGAGAGTTGTTCTGGATAAAATTAGCATTTGAATTGGTAGATGAGTAAAGCATATTGCCTTCGGAATGTGGGTGGGCTTCATTTAATCCACTGAAGGCTTGAATAGAATTAAAAGCTGAGTAAGAAGAAATTATTTCTCTCTGCTTGTTTTTGAATTGGGATATCAGTCTTCTCCTGCCCTCGGACTTGGACTGGAACTTATAATATTGGTTTTTCTGTTTCTTGGGCTCTCAGACTCAGATGAAACTAGACCATTGACTCTCTTGGGTCTCCAGTTTGCTAACTACAAATCTTAGCCTCCATTATTGTGAAAGTCAGTTCCTTATAGTGAGTCTTTTAATATGTAGAGAGAAACAAAACAATATATAGACATTTATACATCTAGCTCTAAAGCTAGATGTAGATCTAGGTTCACATATCTCATAATGGTTCTCTTTTTCTAGAGAACCAGACTAACACACTTACTGAAACATGGATAAAACTTGAAAATACTATGCTAAGAGCAAGAAGGTATTTACAAAAGGTCACATACTACATGATTCCATTTATATGAAATGTCCAGAATAGGCAAATCCGTAAATAGGAAGTAGATTAATTGTTTCCTAGAACTTGGGAGGTTGAGGGTGAATGGATAATGATTGGTAATGAATATGGTGTTTCTTTTGTTAGTGATGAAAATGTCTAAAATTGTGGTGTTGCACAATTGTGTGCATATAATAGATACCATTGAATTGTACACTTTAATTGTATTGTATGGCATGTGAATTATATCTCAATCATTGTTATATAAAAAAATCACTTGGCTATTTACTTATGGATGTGTATCTTGATTGTCTATTTATTCCATCCATTTCTGTCTTTACGCCAATACCACATTGTCTTGAATTCTGTAACCCTATAGTAAATATAATCAGGGAATGCAAATTATCCATTACTTTTCTTCTTTTTCAAACTGCTTTGGCTATTCTACATTCTTTGCATTTCCTTGTGAATTTTAGAGTAGGCTTATCAAATTCCATAAAAGGAGCTACTGGAATTTGATTGGGATTGCATTGATTCTATACATCTTGGAGTAATTCTTTATTCATTTACATGTTCTTTCATTTCTCTCATCAATTATTTTTTTTTAGCTGTATGACTATTTCATTTTTTTATTTCTGTTGTAATTGCTGTTTTATCACCTTTGTTCATGAAAGTTATATTCACCAGATATAGAATGCTAAGTTAGCTTTTTTGTTTTTTCTTTAACTTTCAGTATTTTACAGATGTTTCCTCATTGTCTTCTGGCATGCTTAGTTTTTTTTTTTTTTTTTAAGATTTTACTTACTTATTTGACACAGAGAGAGAGAGAGAGAGAGAGAGAGGCAGACAGAGGGAGAGGGAGAAGCAGGCTCCCTGCGGAGCAGAGAGCCCGATGTGGGGCTGCATCCATCCCAGGACCCTGGGATCATGGCCTGAGTCAAAGGCAGACGCTCAAACGACTGAGCCACCCAGGCGCCCCTGGCATCCTTAGTTTTTGACAAAGAAATATGTGGTAGGTAATTCTTGTCTGTGTTCCTCTGCATGTAATGTGTTTTTACCCTAGATGATTTTAAGATTTTTCTCCTTATCATTGGTTTTGAGCAATTTGATTATGAAGTGCCATTGTATGGTCCATGGGTTCATTGAGTTTTTTGGATTTGTGTGTTTAGAGTTTTCACCAAATTTGGGGAAAAAATTCACCATTATTCCTTCTAATATTTTTTTCCCTCTTCTTTTTGCCACCCTTTCACTTGCCTGGGGTTCCAGTTCCACATGTGTGATACCATTTCTCTCTCCTTTTTCTCTGATTTTGATTATTTTTGGGGAAATGACTTCAGATTTGCTTTTTTCATCTTCAGTGTTTAATGAGCTATTAATCCTATCCAGTGTATTTTTTAAATAGACTTAGCTTTTTCAGAATAATTTTAGATATACAGAAAATTTGTGAGGATAGTACAGAAAGTTCCTATATACCCCAAATCCAGTTTCCCCTGTTACTAACATTTTATATTTATATGGTACATTTGTTACAATAATGAACCAATACTGATACATTCTTATTAACTAAGGTTGAACTAAGATCTATACTTTACTCAGGTTTTTTCACTTTACCTTGTGTCTTTTTTTTTGTTCTGGAATACCATCTGAGATACCACATTACATTTATTTGTCATGTGCAAGATCTTAGGCTCCTGTTGGCTGTGATAATTTCTCAGATTTTGCTTGTTTTTGATGATCTTGATGGCTTTAAGGAGTACTAGGTAGGTATTTTGTATGATTCCCCTCTATTGGAATTTTTCTGATGTTGTTCTCCTGATTACATTGGGGTTATGGGTTTTGGGGAAGAAGCCCACAGAGAAAAAGTGTTGTTTTTATCATATCATATCAAGAATACATTCTATAACATGCTTTATCACTGTTCATGTTGAACCTTGACTATCTTACTGAGATAGTATTTGTCAGATTTCTTCACCGTAAAGTTGGTCTTTTTTATTCCTTTTCCATACTGTACTTTTTAAGAATGATGTCACTATGTGCAGCCCACATTTAAGCATTGAGGAGTTATGCTCCCTTTCCTTGAGGTAGAATATCTATATAAATTGGAATTTTTTGTGCATGTTGAAGATTTGTCTGTCCCCCCCACCTCATTTATTTATTTATTCAGTTGTTTATTTATAACAGTATGGGCTCATGGATATTCATTTATTATAATCAATACTGCTTAATTAATTTTGTTGCTCAAATTATTCCTGCTTTAGCCGTTGGGAGCTCCTTCAGTTGGCTCCTGTGTCCCTTTCAGGTATTCCCATCAGTGTTGTTGTCGTTCTTGTTTTTCTTCCTGCTTCCATACTTTCTGGCACTGCAGGATGCTTGGACTCATTTTGCATAGTTCCTGCTCCACTCATAGAACCAGGGATTTCTGCAAGGAGAGCTAGTTCCTTTTGTTGAAGAATGCTATAAGAAATATGGTTGATAATATTTTTAATTAATTTATTTTTAATTTTTAAATTTTTTTAAAGATTTTATTTATTTATTTGACAGAGAGGGACACAGTGAGAGAGGGAACACAAGCAGGGGGAATGGGAGAGGGAGAAGCAGGCTTCCTGTGGAGCAGGGAGCCTGATGTGGGACTCGATTCCAGGACCCTGGGATCATGACCTGAGCCGAAGGCAGACGCTTAACAACTGAGCCACCCAAGCGCCCAAAATATTTTTAATTTAGATGTATTTTTCATCTCTAGGGGTACCCTTTGGGTTCTTTTTATATTTCACATTTTTTTTTCTAATCATGACCATTCTTTTCTACACTCTTGAACAAATAGAATGTCTTTGTAACAGGTGTTTTATCTCACATATTATGAGGTCTGTCTACTCTGGCTTGGGGGGATATGCACTATTCTCTACGGTGCGTGGACTCTTGAGAATTGTTGGTCTCTTCCATCCCAATATTTCTTCTCCGTGTCTTTGGAAGTTCTGTCTCATATGTGCACAGATTAGTAATCAGTCAAAGCCCTGAGGGACCCTGCTGCAGAACTCCAGTGCTCTTTTCATGCACCTCTCTTTTCCCTTGTTGGCCACCTTGACTTCTGTTCTTTCTTCTTTCCATCAGTGAGATCATGGGCTCTCTTGGGGTTCCTCCTACCTGATGCAGTTTGGAAACTGCCTTCAAGCATTAAATTGAGACATTTCTAAACTCACTGTGCTCATGCCCAACCTCTCAAGGATTACAGTACTATGATGCCAGTTGTCCAGTATATGAAAGCCTTGTTTCACATGTTTTGTCGAATATTCTTTTTGCTTTTTGTGAAAGACTAAATCTAGACCTCGTTACTCTATATTCATTGGGAGAGAAAGTCAATAAACTATTTTAAATATAAATGCAAATTATGAGCACTTTCCATGCCATTAAATATTCTTGTGAAATACGATTTTAATTATTGCATATATTTCCATCAGACACCTGGTTCAGCTGTTTTCTCATCTGGTCCTTAGCCTTTGAACTTTGGTTATGGTGTTTTTCATAAGCAAAAATTCATATGGTAGACAAATATAACAGTCTTTACTTAATGGTTTCAGATTTTTGCATTTGTGATTAGAAAGGCAAGATAAATATTTGCCTGTTCCTTTTATTCTGGTTAGTTTGTAATTTTATTTTTTATATAAAATTCATTAATCCATCTGGGATTTATTTTTATATATGATGTGAGGTAATGATCTATATTTCTTTTCTCCAAAGTAATAGAAACATGAGACTATAGAGAGAAACATTAAGTAGATAAAAATCACACCCAATTCCTATTTCTCTCTCCTCCCCTTCTTGGACACCAGTAAGATGCACTTTAGATAGTTTTTCCTTATTCCTCATGTTTTTTTGTTTTTTAATTAATTTATTTACTTTCGAGAGAGAGTGTGTGGGGGGAGGAGGAGGGGCAGCCGGAGAGAGAGAGAGAAACTCCAGCCGACTCTGTGCTGAGCATGGAGCCCAATGTGGGGCTCAATTTCATGACCCTGAGATCATGGCCTGAACTGAAACTAAGAGTCAGACGCCAACCAACTGAACTACCCAGGTGCCTCCCCATGTCTTTTATATACATATATATGTGTGTATGTGTAATTTTCTTTTTCTCTGTGTTCTTTGATCTAGGCTTTTTTTTTTTTTTTTTGCTGATCTATTTTCCGTTTTGCTAATTTTTTTTAAAGATTTTATTTATTTATTTTAGAGAGAAATAGAGAGCATGAGCAAGGGGAGGGGCATGGGGAGAGAGAAAATCTCAAGTGGACTCTATGGTGAGGGCAGAGCCTGATAGGGGCCTGATCCCACAACCCTGAGATCATGACCTTAGCTGAAATCAAGAGTAGGACGCTTAACTCACTGAGCCACCCAAGAGCCCCACCATTTTACTAGTCTTTAATTCTGCTCTAGCTCATCAACTCTTGAACCCATCTATGGAATTGTATATTTATTGTTGCCTTTTCCCCCTCTACACTTATAGGAAAGTTTGGTTCATTTTTCAAGTATTTCAGTTCTCCAGTGAATTCTTCATCTTACTGTCTGTTTTTTTGAACATTATTAATCATAGTTATTATAAAGCAGAAATCTTGACAACTCAGAAATATGGATCACCAAAATGCCTGTTATATATATATATATATATATATATATATATATATATATATA